>NW_015537937.1:2634902-2643489 GCF_001515605.1 Sinocyclocheilus anshuiensis | reverse complement strand
AAAATAAAGTATCGGGTAGGGTTAGGGTAGGTGTAGGGAGGGCTTTATTGTACCAATAAGGTGGCATCCATTTAATAATTAAAATGATAATTTACACTCAATACGTTATTATTGCATACTGTTTTATAATGTACTACAATACTGAAGCGCAGATAATTGCCAGTATTTGCAACAAGTAGTATACTTGATAGTAGAAATCCTGCTATTTTAACATAGTGTAAATAGGTATTTGCACTTAGTGTAAATAGCATATTGCTAAAAATATTGCTATTTTCACTTAGTGTAAATAGAATCCATTGCTAATACGAGATTTGAAAAGGGAGGAAAAAAAAGTTAGGCAAAAGACGGGATCGAACCCGGGTTGATCACGTCATGATGTCAACTTATCCATCTGCACCACTGGAGCTAATGATTTACATCCACTTTTTACCAAATGTAAATAGACACCGTATTTTTTATTCCATAGTAAGGGCAATTCATACAATACATTTAAACTGAGCTACTTTAATACCATCTCCGAACTTTCTACCAGGACTCTGCTGTTCTTCGGCTGGTTTTTCCTGTATACGTTGATTGACAGATGTCTCGTCCAGTCAGTGGTGAGTAATCCCAAACCAATGGCGCTGTCTCAAACTATACCTACCTCTTCCGGTTTTTCTGATTTGTCGTTGTGTTTTCTGACTTGTTAATTTGTTTTCGGATTTGTCTTTGTGTTTTCTGATTTGTTATTTTGTTTCGAATTTGTCATTGTGTTTTCTGAATGGTATAATGTTTTCTGAATTGTTGTTGTGTTTTCTGAATTGTTATTTTATTTTTTAGACTTGCATTTGCGTTTGTAATTTGTTATTTTGTTTTCAGAATTGTGATTTGTTTAGCACTTCTCGGCCACCGTACATTAGTCATGCGGTTAAAACTTAACTGTTTCACTTAATTTCTACTTTAAAATGTATGGCTTTTACTTATGGTGCTGTTTTTTTTTGTCACTTTAAGTTATTTTTTACATGGTGATCATGGACCTTTTTGTCACTGTTATTGTGGTTTGTGTATTAAATTCTTGGAACATTTTATGATATGCAGAAACTTGGTAGCAATGCAACAATGATCAATTGGATCCATTTGTTAAATATACAGTGGGAAACCTCTAGTTTTGACACAGCAGTTACTTTCATGCATCACAAATATATTTATTCTTGTAAGTGAACTTCTTGTAAGGCTCTGGCACAATAAAAATTGCTAATGAAATGGGCATGCATTGATACGGACTATATGGTATTTTGGCAGAAACCAGTACAAAGTTTAAAGTGTTATTCATTATTTCCATTAAGTTATTCCTGTCATATTAATAACAGTGGCTAAATGACAAAAGAAAATCAAATATACTATAAAAATGATTAAGTTTAACAGTAAAAATGCTACAGTAATAACCTGTTAATTAGTAAGTTCCCTTATTCAGTGAAAAACTAATAGATCTAATGAGACATTTCATGTAATTTTACAATAAAATACTGTTAAATGTTCAGTATTTAAAAGAGGACAATTCATTTATAATTAAACTTATAATTAAATGTATTAAAAAAACTGTAAACTGACATTCTGTGTGACAACAGATAAATAACCATTTCTTCTTAGTTTTTTTTCTGATCAGTTATGAACATTAGGGTTTTGTTACATACGTTTTTAAATGAATGTTTATTGCATTATTTTTGTGTCATATGTTACCAGGATGGTGTTTTGCATTTGTGTGACACTGTGCACCTTATATGTGAAACATTTCATATATTTCGGGTAAATTGAAAGAAATCTGTGAAATTTACAGTAAAAAAAGAAAAAACAGAACTTTATTGTAAAACTAAGTTTTACAGATTAAACCTAATTTTATAACAAAATAGATTTGATATACTTTATTATATCAATAAAACTAGCAAAAAGGTCATGATTTCATATAGCTACCCAACTCTATCTATTTAGCTATGCAGACCTGCCAAACTTTGATTTTACATTAAAAAAACCCTCTCCCCCTCTCAGCAGTAATATATGCACAGCCGCTGTCAGCAGGAACAAGCTCTAACATTGTAAATGTCTCCGAGTTGTTTTATCACTCTTCTTGTGTGTAGTTGGCAGTGATTGTGAATGAGGCCCTGGTCATCCTCTGCCCGCGGGATTCCGAACGCCCTTCCCATCACCGGCCAAAATGATGTACAGCGTGAGGCTGTGGTTAGCGGCGTGAAGGAAATTGAATACACAGGGAAGTCAAACATTTGAATGCACTGGATTATGAGTGCCAGAGACCGCAGCAGATGTCTGGTTCTCACTCTCTCCTCGTATCAGCCCAGCAAAGACAGCTGCGGAAGAGAGCGTGGGATGTGGAATTGGAGAGATGGAGAGAATGGCCCATTATCATAACAGCAATACGGCAAACAATCAGGGAGAGAACGATGGCGAGACGGCAGAGAGTGGGATGCAGAGGAGGATGAGTACATATGAAGACAAGTGGAGAGAGAGAGGGAGAGAGAGGGAGTGAGGGACGAGCAAAAATTGAGAAATGTCAATGACGGAATAAGAAAGAGACATGCAGGAGCTGAGGAAAATGGAAATGGAATAAGAGCAGAAGAGGCGACAGACTATTTTCTCTTTAAAATCTATTTCTTTTAAAATCCACCATTAGCTGCTAGTTCAAAGAGACTGCGATGTACCTTTTAGCTGATTGGCACTTTTCCATGTTAAGGTTTGAATTATATTTCACAGAATCACTCAAATTCTACATGCTAAACTAATATAAAGGAGACATATTATGCCCCTTTTTACAATATGTAATATAAGTCTCTGGTGTCCCCAGAATGTGTCTGTGAAGTTTCAGCTCAAAATACTCCACAGATTATTTATTATTTCATTTTGAAAATGCCTATTTTGTGTGGAAGCATCAGTTAGCATGTTTTGCTCAAACTTTCGCCATGGCATTAGAACTAGTACACCGTTGTCGCTTGCGAAAATACAATAACGGCACCGTGGGTGTAAACTTACATATCAAGGGGTGGTAATATTATAATGAGATCCCTTTGCCACGTCACCAAGGGAGCGAAATCAGACGCGCTCGTTTTCTCAGACGCTTGCAGAAAAAGGCTTCCCAAAACAAAGTTACTGGGTTAATCTTTTTCACGTTTCCTTGGTTGGTAGATGCACCAGGGACTTGATTATAGCACTTAAAACCCGGAAAAGTCAGATTTTCATGATATGTCACCTTTAATATATAAATGAAAGCACACACAAAGGATTGTGTCAATTCTCTTAATGTAACTAATTTTCTTAATATAAACAATTGGATTGATTACTGTATGCATGACTTAATGTGACAAAAATATGAAGGACTACTGTATTTAATTGAATCATTTAATGCCAAACCCTTTCACTCAAGAAAATAGGAAGAATCAGGGTAATCTTGGACACATTCTGTAGACTCGCTGTGTAAATTTACTGGGTTTTGAAATTATAAAGTCTCATTTTTTGGTTCAAAGTGACAGTCACAGTAACCTGTAGAAGTCAAAAGTGCAAAAATGTCCCAGATTAATCTAATTTACCTAATGCTTTTCCATCAACAGGGAGCTTTAGCTGCACAAGAGCGAGCTGAAGTCCAATATGGCCCATTATGTTCATGTCTACTGAAGAAAATGTGGATTTCAACATAAAAAATGGGCGTTAAAGAAAAATTTAAGGGGGTCTGAATACTTTCCGTACCCACTGTATGTAACCTGAGACGTTTTTCTTTAAGCACGAAATCAGCATACTAAGAATGATTTCTGAAGGATCATGTGATACTGAAGACTGGAATGATGACGCTGAAAATTCAGCTTTGACATCACAGGAATAAATTACATTAAAACAGAATAACAGTTATTAAATTGTAAACATATTTTCCAATATTACTGCATCTTTGATCAAATAAATGTTAAAAACAAATAAATAAATAAATCTTATAGAGCCCAAACTTTTGAACGGTAGTGTATATTGATTGCTTGTGGGCAGGTAAAGTAAGTAAAGAAGACAGTTAAGTTATTACTTTGAGTAAGCTTGGCCTATGACTAATAAAGCTAGAAGTTATTGAAGTTCTAGAAAGGTTACATTTCTTAAAGTGGGACAAAAATGTTTGGTAGATCCATAGGGTAAGAGAAAGAGGACTTCACATCCCCATGGGAATCTTGATCTTGAATATTTTTCTCATGGAAAGGCCACAGGCCTCGCAGGAGGCTACGTGAATGCACAGTAATGAAGAGTATTCTGCATAATTAGAGAAAAGATGGATCTGCCCAGCATATACAGCTCTGAATCTCATTATCCACTGCCGGCTGGCCTCTTTGTCCGGACGGAAATCTACACGGACAGATCTGGGGCCAAACGAGTCTTCATTTATCAGGCAGGGATTAGCACTGGTTTAGGTTTAACAAGTACCTGATTGGCAAAAGTTTTTATTCAAACTCTTCCCAAACATTTCTCAAGACTTCTACTGATTTTGGCATCAAGTAGGTGTCAGCAGATTCTTGCATGTACGAGTTTCACCTAATTTGTATTTATTTGCATGGTTGTCTGCATCTCGTAATACCATATACAACAAGCAAGTTATGCATCGTGCATATCAAATACCACCCAAGTAAGTAATGGTGTGTTAGCTCCACACCTGGGTGAGGGCACCAGTATTTGGGCCATTGCTCTGGGGTATACATCCTCCACAGGACCATGAAACACTCACACAGCCTCATCTCACTCTATAAACTCACCGAGCACAGGCAGCAGTGTCTAGAGGGACTCACCACTCTCTGGATTCAATATTCTGGTGTTGAATGTATCATTTCACACTGAGATTCAGTTTCAGCAGCACCTCCACAATCTATCTGGAATGAGCATTACTGTGATATCACAAGAAAAAAAAAAAAAACATGAGTGGAGTACCATGCTGTACAGTACCATGCATGTTGTGATTTCCTCAGATAGTGTTCAAGATCAACATCCTGGAGCAACATTCTTAAAAAAAATAAAAATAAAAAACGTGGTAACATTTAATTCATTTTAGAATATGCTATGGACAAAACTTAAAATGAGTAACTACACGCTGTCACATCAACAAGAAGTAACTACACTGATTTAATTTGATTCACTAAAAAGATTTGACACTTAAAGTCATTCTACATTGAATCACACTACATTGGCCGTGCTGTATGTTTCTGATTCACTAAAAAAACATACTTGTAAGAGTCATTCTCATAGCAGTCAAAAATCGGTTCAGAACTGATTCATAAGAGTCTTTTGTTCAGGAAAGAGTTGGACTACACTAGTTATACTGTAGTTTTGATTCACTATAATAAAAAAATATTAATAATCATAAGTGTCAAATGTTTAGGAAATAATTAGACTACACTGGTTTGCTTTTTGGATTTATTTATTACAAATAACCAACCCATAATAATAATTAATTTGGGAATCATTTGGATTACACTGGTTGTGCTGTATGGTTTTGATTCACTAAAAAGTTCTAACTCATAAGAGTCCTTTGTTCAGGGATTAGTATACAATGATTAGCTATGTCATTTTGATTCATTAAACAGAACAGACTCATAAGAGTCATTCATTCTGGAATCAGCTGGACTACACTGGTTGTGGTGTATGGTTTTGATTCATTAAAAAAAGAATCAATTCAGTAGAGTCTTTTGTTCAGGAATTGGTTGGACTACACTCTGGTTGTCTGTATGGTTTTGATTTACTAAAATGAACCAACACATAAGAGTCATTCATTCAGGACTTAATTGGACAACACTGGTTGTTATTTCTATTTTAATTCACTAAAAATAACCGACTCATAACATTCATTTGTTCAGGTATTAGATGAGCTACACTGGTTGTCTGTATGGTTTTGATTTAATAAAAAGAACCAACACATAAGAGTCAGTTGGTTGGACTAGATTGGTAGTGCTGTATTGTTTTGATTAATTAAAAAGAAACGTCTAATAGTCAATCATTGCAGAATCAGACCACACTTTGATATTGAGCCCCAGTGGCTAATATACCCACTCAGAATGCTATAAAATAAAATAAAATATAGATTCTGCTCTTTGTTAGCAAATGTAAAATGAATAATCATGTGAAACGGCATCTGGCAAATTCTGCTTGTCTAAATGTACATATGAATGTTGAAAGAAGTTTATGAAAGCTTTATGAGGCATTTAAAAGCAATTCTACAGTCTGTTCCTGTTTTTTCTCACTTGCTGGTGATGGAGTCTCTGCTCAGCCTCTCTCACACAGCACTAAGAGTGCTTCTCTCTTCATTGTGTTGTGAGATGGCCTCCGCCTCAGGTTCCTGAACTCGACAGCAATTAGCTGTTCCAGGCATCTCCAGACAAGTGAGGTGTGTAGAACCTCAGCGCTAGAGCTCCACATATAATAATGTGATCGCTTAGCCTACCATGTAAGATCAATGTGAGACTGCACATTATCTGTGTCAAAGGTTAAGAGGCTGGAAATACTGGTAAAGCTATAAATTGAGGTCTCGCACAAGTCAAATCATCCTTTCTCCTACAAAAACAAGCACATATAGAGAAATGTAAGAACTGTGAAATCTCACCAAGCTCTTACGAGTTCCTCAGTTGATTTTAAAGTGCCCCTATTATAGGTTATGAAAGGTACAAGTTTTTCCGGGTCTGTGCGTGCAACAAGTGGGCGGGCAATATGCTAATGTTTCATGTTGATGTCAACATGAAATGGCTTGGGATTTGTTTTAAAAATGACTCGTTTCAATGATTCAGAATCGACTGTTTCTTTTGAGAGACAATAACTTTATACACGGTGTACTTTCAGATTTAAAACTTTGCAGGATGTTTTCATTCACTTAGAGTTGTGTTACACACTGCATGAAAGATAATTTTTATAAATCCATAATAGGGGCACTTTAAATCTGTAACTGTTGAAAAATTGCTTCAAAGCACTTCATAACTGGTTTTCTTGAACTCGGTCAACCAATTACACAGGCTGTCAACACAATCTATACAGGCACTTGATGTTTTAAAATTAAATTTTAACTTTTAAATTGTTACTGGCTTGCAATTATATTGTCTTTATTGTCATTATATTCTTTCTTTCTTTCTGTCTTTCTTGCTTTCTTTCTTTCTTTCGTTTTTAAAGCATGCAACTTATTATAAGATAAGTTATACTGTACATAATTTTTTAAAAGCCAAGTAGTTTAGTAAGTTTAAAAGCATTGTTAGCCAACTACGGTCGCAAGCTCCATTGCACTCTATTCGTAATGACGGAACTTATGACCATAGTTGCTTTTGGGAAACGCACCTCTGGTCAGTTGCATAAAATACTTGGTTAAAATACTTAGCAATGAAAAATAGTTAAAATGCTTAGAACTAGCTGGTCAGACTAGATCTGAAGACACAGTGGCAACATTATTTTACCATAAAAAATAAAAAAAATAGTGATAATAACATTATTGTACTTTATTTAATTAGTTTTTTTAAATAAAATAATAAACTAAACAATGTATGATGACAGCTCACTATTATATTCTAAAATAAAAAGAGAGTATTAAATACAAATACTATTATTTTATAGTAAACTTAAAAATAAGATACTGATATTTGCTGATACATCATTTTCAAACTTAAAATCATCGAGCTTTTATTTTGGCGGGTTGCCACGCTTTATTTAAATAAATAAAATATTTTGTGTACCACATAAGAAGTACAAATTATGTCAGAATTTGTCCTTCTTTTATGGTACACAAAATATATTTTTTTATTTATTCTTGGAGTATGCCTTTAAGATTATAAACATGTTGAGCTGTGGTTCTCATGTGGGAGATGAAGGTTGTACTCTGGCCTGCATTGTGTCCTGATCCCATTTTCTCCTCCTGTCTCCCTGATATTTTCCTATCTCAGTTGTCTCTTAAAGGGGTCATATGATGCGATTTCAGTTTTTCCTTTCTCTTTGAAGTGTTACAAGCTCTTGGTGCATAAAGAAGATCTGTAAAGTTGCAAAGACTAAAGTCTCAAACCCAAAGATATATTCTTTATAAAAGTTAAGAGTCAACCACGCCCTCCTAAAACGGCTCATTCTAACATGCCCCCACATGTCTACGTCACGATGTGGGAAGATTTGCATAACACCACCCAAATGTTCACACAAAGAAATAAGGTGTAACTTTTATTCTCGCTGTAGTATTGTTGCTGCCGCCATGTCGTGAAGACACGTGTGTGTTCTGTGTGTTTCGTTGTGAAAGCGAAACTACTTTGTTTGGCCTTCCAAAAGAGGACGATATCCGCTTCGTCATGCCTAGAGCTGATCCGCGCTGAGGAAATACATCAACTTCGTGCTGTGGATCACCGGATCGGCTTTCACCATGGACGAAGCGGAGTCCAGCCCGGGGTCGTCACACGTGGTTGCCGCAAGCCCGCCGGCCGTTCCTCACTCTAGCCGCCAAGTGTGACGCTGTGTGTTTCGTTGTGAAAGCAAAACTACTTTGTTTGGCCTTCCAAAAGAGGACACGACTAGAAATAAGTGGTTCTTTAAGTTGTATTTACAACACTGTTCCAGAACAGTT
>NW_015537937.1:2634117-2634395 GCF_001515605.1 Sinocyclocheilus anshuiensis | reverse complement strand
TCACTATGGACGAAGCGGAGTCCAGCCCGGGGTCGTCACATGTGGTTGCCGCAAGCCCGCCGACCGCACCGTTTTCAAGCCCGCACGCCGGCCTCCGCTCACTTTAGCCCACTGCCACTCACTCAGGCCCGCCAGCCTCCGCTCACTCTAGCCCCCCATGTAAAACTACTTTGTTTGGCCTTCCAAAAGAGGACACGACTACAAATCAGTGGTTAAGTTGTACTTACAACACTGTTCCAGAACAGTTTAACCCAAATATCCAGATGTGTGCAGCACAT
>NW_015537937.1:2630969-2633971 GCF_001515605.1 Sinocyclocheilus anshuiensis | reverse complement strand
GAACAGTTCAACCCAAATATTCAGATGTGTGCAGCACATTTTATGGAGGACTGTTTCCTGATCCTGGTAGAGTAGACTACAATACCGGCTGTTCTGACTCACAGACTGTAAGTATATTTTCATTTTAAGGATTTGCCACTGATGATCCAAACGCAAGTTTTGAGCAGTGTAGAGTAGCGCTTGTTTTTTGTAATTTCTCCGATCACAAATGCAGACATGGTTTTATGTTTACGCGGTGCGATGAGTCATTATAATCCGTAATTATGTCCCCACTGGATGCAACAAATGCCTCGTTTATAATGGGTTTTAATGTTTTTGTCTCGTCGCTCTCTGCCCGGGACACGGCATCACAGTATGGTAAGGGGCGTAACATTTCCGTCACACGCTTGAGGTATTTGGCCAATCACAATGCACTGGATAGCTGGCCAATCAGAGCACACCTCGCTTTTCAGAACGATGAGCTTTGTAAAAATCGACGCGTTTCAGAAAGGCGGGGGATAGAAGAGAAACAATAATGTACAGTATGTGGAAAATAATGTGTTTTTTGCACCTTATGCACCATAAACACATTTCATTACACCAAATACACAAAATAGTGTTATTTTTAGCAACATCATATGACCCCTTTAAAAAACCCCATGATGATAATAATGTGTCCTGTGTGATACAGCATGTATTTGTTTCAGTTGCTGGATGCTATTTCTCTGTCTGGGGTAAAAAGCAAAGCTTTATCCATTGACGGTGATTCAGAATTAGCCAAGCCCAACCCAAACAGTGTTCAACTAGAACTCTCGATCTCTCTCTGTCTTGTTTTCCTCATGCATCACATTCAATCTCTCACTCTCTTTATCTCGCAGCCTGTCTTGTTTTTTCTCCGCCTCTTCTCGTCTGATGGCTGTCATTACACTCGTTATGCTCCTCTCGAACTCCTCACTCAGCTCTCTCTGCTGTGTCTGACTCTGACAGAACGTCTCAGACCGCTGCCATGACTGATATCACCCTGCCGCTGTTTCTCCGCTGGCTGATCTCATCCCTCTTTCCCTTTCTTTTCTGTTTACTCTTCACACGCACCGCACTGAATCGCCTTCGCTTAGCCTCATCTAAAGACTATCGCAATCACCATCTTTCTCTCTCTGTTCTGGAACTGATTGGCTTGACAACTCTATTATGAAGCGAAGGATGTGATTGCGGTCCGAACACGCTTCTCTCATGGATGCACTATGTTTCCTGCTCACGACTGTCAAAGCTTTGCTGGGAAACAGAGGTTGCTACACCAGTCTGCAGGCCGGATGGAGTGTGGTGAGATGGCGAGAGTGGGAGAAAGCGCTCGCTTGGATGCTTTCCACATCCTGAGCGCCCTGTAGGGAAGATTACTGTGAGTCTTTTTGATTTTTGTTCATGTATTCAGAAAAATCTTTGTAATTTAGCTTCACACATTAGCAATCACAATGTGTGACTTAATTGAGTAAGATAAAATTAAAGGATAAGTGCATCCAAAAATGAAAATCATTTATTCACCCTCATGTCGGTCCAAAACTGTACAACATATTTTTTATTTTTTTATTTTTATTTTTTTTTCCCCCTGAAGCAGTTCCAATGCAGTATTAGATTATTTCATCTGTTGGGACACGCTATGTTTTTAGGTAAGACACTACATACATACACACATACATACAGGGCCGCATCAAGACCACACTGGGCCCCGGGGCAATGACTTACTGCAGGGCCCCCATCACAATAATTATATATATATATATATATATATATATATAAAGCTTTAAATAGGATTATCCTATATCAAAATTCTTGATGCACTGAAATTTCATTATTTTTGTTGCCAATTTCAATATCACACAAACAAAAAATAATACTAGTCTAAGTAAAAATAAGCTTACTGAAGACAAATAAAGAGTCACAAATTAGGCTACAACTGAACAAAGATCTTAAGAAATCGACCTACTTGGAAAAACAAAACACTGAATAATAAATATTATATTATATAAAGAAAATGTACAAATAGACTGAATAGTCTTCACTGTATAAATTCAATATACATTCATTGTTATTTATTTTACAAACGTGATTCGGTCAAGGACAGTAAGGGATTTTCTTTCTGATGTTTGATTTACATTATTGACACAAATGACAACAGCAGCTATATTAGGCTGCTTTAGAGGAATAGTTAACCCAAAAAAGAAAATTCTGTTGTTGTTCTAACCCTTTATGAGTTTCCTTCTGCTGTTGAACACAAAATAATATATTTGGAACAATACTGGTAACCAAACAGTTGCTGGGCCCCCATGACTTCCATAGTATGAAAAAAATACACTATGGGAGTCAATGTTGACCAGAAACTGGTTATGATCATGATTCAAAATATATTTTTATGTTGAGGTGAACAAAGAAATTCATATTGGTTTAGGACAATTTGAGGGTAAGTATATGATGACAGTGGGTGAAGGATTTCATATAGCCTCATACTACACATGCTTTATCTTTAACTATTATAAGACACATAACTGTGTTTACGAGGATTCTCGCAAAGACGGGCATTTTGACACATAACTATGTGTATTTGAACGTTTAAGGACAAGGAGCAAAAAAACCCTCAAGTTTAGTTAGTCGTACAGTCTGAGGCTGAACCCGTCTTAACGCACGCATTTACCAGAATGAATTCTGCCCCGCTGCTTAATGTCCATGAACAGTTTAAAGGGGTCATAGGATGCTACATGCAGTTTTACAAGTTGTTTGAACTGAAATGTGTGTTGGCAGTGTGTGTACACTGAACATAGCAGTCGTCATTTACTCCCGACATCTGAGCTGCTGAACTCGCAGTAAATTACATTGTTTCTGAAGGGAATGCGCCCCCGATCTACATAAATCTACGTCTATGTTCGCGCGAATCATTCCAGCCTCAGCCTCATCTACAGAAGAAGTGAGTATAATGTAGGGCTGCACGATAAATCGCATGCGATATTTAACGCGCATCTTATCAGTAAAGC
>NW_015537937.1:2626832-2630721 GCF_001515605.1 Sinocyclocheilus anshuiensis | reverse complement strand
TTAGCAAGTTTCACGATGAATGCAGCTAAAGTAAACAGTCTCTCTGAGAGCAGCTCGGAAGAGAGGGGCGGGGTCAACAGAGCTCATTAACATTTAAAGGAAGATGCTACAAAAACGGCTTGATCTGAAAAAAGCTGTTTTTGACAGGTTAAAAAAGGCGTTTTTTACACTACCATTGAGAAATTTTAACCAAACTATGTTACAGACTTTTCATTAAGACCCTAAAGTATCATATCAACTTGTGGAAAATGGGCATCCTACGACCCCTTTAAAACCATTTGATTTTACTTGCTTAAAACGCGTTTAAATGATAAGCTTAGCCTACATCATGACGCGCAAAATGATTGATAGGATTTCTACCGGATTTTCTCCCCACCCTTAAACGAATATTTAGTTTGTTCAAACACAAAAAGCAATATACATCCATCAAGTTAATAACCAAACTAACCTAAAATCTGTGGGGATGATGACGCTGTGTTTTTTCTGCTCCATGTGCGCGGTCCACTCGGTTCCAACAAGTTCCACTCCATCAGCTTTAGTAAAATAACCTGATAGCTGGGGATTTTACTGGCTAAGTTATGTTTTCTGTTGTTTGTATTTTAAGTTTTTCATTTATTGAGCCCCTCGCTCTCAGAATTGCTGACATTTTTACTTATCGAATATTGTTATTTGTGCGACCATTTCCAGATCGGAGTGGAGGTGAATGCGTTTCCACTTTATAATTAGTATTAAAAATATTAAATAAAATTAAAAATAATATGAATAAAATACAAAATAGAATTATATTTGTTCTCTGTTTTATGTAATATTTATATATAAATATATATTTATATATAAAACTGCCTCCTCGTTTTAAAACACCACCGCACGCCACTGATACATAAATAAATAAATAAATAAATAAATAATTCATGCACTAGTTAATTTTGAGATTTTGGGCTGTTTGGCTTTCCATAATTTATTTTTTAAGTCTGGCTGAACAAAACAACTTGTAGGTATTTATGTTATTATTACACTTTATCTATTTACATATTAGATTTTAATTAAAGTACATAGTTTAGTTTTTTTTTCCTGAGCCAGAAATCTCCACTTCAGTGCACTTTACAGTTTTATTCTTATCTATATTTTGAATTATTATTTTTTCAAGGGGTTTGCTCATATTAGGTATTTGCCTGATTTTATTCAACGTTTTATTCCTAAAAACATAGGTGATTTTTTTTTTTCTCGGGCTGTTTAGAGTATTTTCTGATTTACTGAATGATAAAAAATAGATACCCAAAATCCCCTCTTGAAAAAATCTTCGTCTCTAATAAAGCAAGAATTTTGAACCTGGATTTATCCAGTGTTCAGACTTCTATTCTGGTTTGAAAATGTGCATATTTAATTAGATAATGCCATTTGCATGTTTAAACATAATATTTAAGAAAACTTATATTACAAAAATGTCTGCAGTTCTTAATGTAATTAATCAACTGGGGATATCTATTAGACTTTTTTTTTTTTTTTAACCCTATTTACCTGGGCTGTCTTGCTTTATTAATGTACTGGCCACTGTTTTCCATGCAGTTATGAATAATGAATGAGAACTGGAGCTTCAAAAAGGACCATAAAAGTATAAAAGCAGTCCATATGGCACATATGCACCATATTTCAAATCTTCTTAAAGTCTAGAATAGCTTTGTGTGAGGAACAGGCTGAAATTTAAGTTGTCAGCGAAAAACTGTTCATGATAAGAGAGTTATTTGCTGAAGCTAAATATA
The DNA here is from genome assembly GCF_001515605.1 of Sinocyclocheilus anshuiensis. Classification (NCBI taxonomy): domain Eukaryota; kingdom Metazoa; phylum Chordata; class Actinopteri; order Cypriniformes; family Cyprinidae; genus Sinocyclocheilus; species Sinocyclocheilus anshuiensis. Next base: position 2,628,961 of record NW_015537937.1, on the reverse strand, counting down.
AAGGAGTTTTTTGAAGCTATTTAAAACACTACAATGAGCATTGTAGCAACTTTGGTGGGATATTAGAGCTCTCTATTGATTGAAGTCACTCACTTTCCAGTATAAGGAGTGGAGTGGCATTTAGAATGGTGTATGATGTCCTTATGATGAACTACCAGCAGCTATGACCATAAGACCATATTCCAAGACAAATAGTGTGTGTGTTTGTGTGTGACAAGCATTCAAAATGATAATTAAAGGTGAGTCCCCCTTTTTTAATTTGTTTTTAATTAATCCTCCTGCACTGCACATCCATCAGTGAAAGTCAAAGTGCAGCGCAAACACATTTCCTCTTCCCGACCCACTGATCTAAAACAAATAACAAAATCAACAGCTGAGTCCTCACAACAAATTACCATCAAATATTCACATAATAAAAGACACAAGCATAGCTACACTAAATCTGCTCTCTAAAACACATCAAGTACAATCCTTGGGTAAAGTAAAGTAAAGGTGTTGTTATTCGTGAGTCAGGCTGCTCTTTGTTTCAGTAACTCAACTCTAGTTTAATTACAAATGAAATGGCTCAAATTCAAGAAAAACCTTCAACTGGTCATTCGTTAGTTACAAGGACTAATAAAGTAGGCCACATTACTGCTATTCAGACTAAATGTTTTTAAGTTCAACCTCAAGGAATATATTGCACTCATAATTAAAATCTTTTATTCACCCCTGTCATTCAAAACCTGCATGATTTTCTTTTTTCTGTAAAACACAAAAGGAGATGTTAGGCAGGAGGTTGATGCAGTGCTTTTCTATACAATGAAAGTATACAGCAATTATGAGCTGTCAAGTGCTAAAAAGGACCAAAAAAGCAGCAAGGTACATAAAAAGATGATGTTAAGCTATATTCCAAGTCTAGCTTTGTGAGGGGAAAAAGAAAGAAATTAAAATTAATATTCACAGAAAATCATCTTGGGACGGTAGCTCTTAGATCTCATTGGAGCTTGACAGCCTGAGGATACTTAAGACAGAAAGACATAACGCTTTTAGAAGTTAGATGAGGTTGAAAAAATAACATAATTTCCAATTTTGATAGAAGGATAGAAGTACAGTGTGTTCAATGGATTGTACTTTTAACAACATACCGATTGTTCAGCTGATGCATCGTCTGAAAAACAAAAAACAAAAAACTTTCAATAGATAAAAACTACAAAACAGTTTTAAAAGTTGTGAAAGTTACATGATTTAGGACCTTTATGCAGTGCGTGTCATTGTAAAGACTGTAAATCTGTCCCTCACAGACTCGTTTTCATCAATTACATTCAATATGGTGTCTAACCCTACTAAGGTCTATCAGCATGTACATCTGTGAAAGAGCTCATAAATTGGAAAGATTTAAACATCTTACATAGAGAGAAATCATACATTTTATAACACAACTGTTACAAAACCATCTTCTGTTGTTTTAACATCCAACAAGGATGTATTGAAGGTTTAAGCTACATATGTGCTTGTACAAGATATCAATGACGGCTCATAATTGCATGTAATTATTTAAAGGGGTCATATGATGCGATATCAAGTTTTCCTTTCTCTTTGGAGTGTTACAAGCTGTTCGTGAATAGATAAGATCCCTAAAGTTGCAAAGACTAAAGTCTCAAACCCAAAGAGATATTCTTTATAAAAGTTAAGACTCGTCCACACCCTCCTAAAACGCCTCGTTTAAACATGCCCCCACATGTCTATGTCACGATGTGGGAAGTTTGCATAACGACGCCCAAATGTTCACGCAAAGAAAGAAGGCTCAACTTTATTGTTGCTGCCACCGCCGCCATGTTGTGAAGACGCTGTGTGTTTCGTTGCGAAAGCGAAAATACGTTGTTTGGCCTTCCAAAAGAAGACACGACTAGAAATCAGTGGTTAAGTTGTATTTACAACACTGTTCCAGAACAGTTCAACCCAAAATATTCAGATATGTGCAGCGCATTTTATGGAGGACTGTTTCCTGAACCTGGGAGAGTAGCCTACAATGCCGGCTGTTCTGACTCACAGCCTGTAAGTACGTTTTCATATTTACAGAATTTGCCACTGATGATTCAAACGCGAGTTTTGAGCAGTGTAGAGAAGCGCTTGTTGTTTGTCATCTT
>NW_015537937.1:2624619-2626768 GCF_001515605.1 Sinocyclocheilus anshuiensis | reverse complement strand
ATAAGTCATTATAATCCGTAATTATGTCCCCACTGGATGCAACAAATGCCTTGTTTATAATGGGTTTTATTGATTTTGTCTCGTTGTGCCGGGACACGGCATCATAATATGGTAAGGGGCGTAACATTTCCGTCACACGCTTGAGGTCCCTCCTAAAACGCCTCGTTTAAACATGCCCCCACATGTCTATGTCACGATGTGGGAAGTTTGCATAACGACGCCCAAATGTTCACGCAAAGAAAGAAGGCTCAACTTTATTGTTGCTGCCACCGCCGCCATGATGTCGCTTGAGGTATTCGGCCAATCACAACACACTGGATAGCTGGCGAATCAGAGCACACCTCGCTTTTCAGACCGATGAGCTTTGTAAAAATCGATGCGTTTCAGAAAGGCGGGGCATAGAGGAGAAACAATAATGTACAGTATGTGGAAAATAATGTTTTTTGAACCTTAAACCGCATAAACACATTTCATTACACCGAATACACAAAATAATGTTCTTTTTAGCAACATCATATGACCCCTTTAATTGAAAGTTTAAAACCTCTGTTGTTTATTTAGTTATATGGATAAGCAAGTAATAATTGTAGTATGTAAAGATCAAGGTTGTGATGGCTGGTGTCTGCTGTCTTGTATGAGGATTATGTTCAGTAATATGGGCTCCTGCAGCATCTCGCTGAAATGACTTCTTCAGTCTGTTTGCAGAGTTTGAAATCTCTCTGCAAATACATCTCAAATGAAACAAACACTTTAGCGCTGTCCAGCTAATCTCTTATTCAAAACCACAGTTCTGCAGGAGAAATGTCCACACAAATACATGTTGCTAAAACACTCATAACTAGAATGAAAATGCGAAATAATGAATAAAATAAAATGTAATATAGAACAAAATTAAATTAAAAATGGACCGAAGAAATCAGCAAGAGCAGTTGTAAATACAACTAAATGACAAGTTATTACAGAAGTGTGAATATGCAAAATAAAATAAAAATCAAATAGCCTAGACAGCAAATTATATTTTTTAAATAAAACTAAATGACAAAATAACAAAACAGAAATAAAAAATGCAAGAAAAACAGACCAGAGCAGACAGCAAAGTAAATTTTGAATACAACTAAATGACACATATCCCTAGTAAAACATGCAAAATAAAAAATAAAATTAAATAAAATTAACCAGAGAAGACAGCAAAGGAGATTTTGTAAGTAAAATGATCCATGATACATATCACTAGTATGAATTTACAAAATAATTACAAATAAAATAAAAATTAAAAATTGAAATAAAAAATAGGTCAGTATAAAAAGTAGACAGCAAAGGATATTTCAAAATAACAGAAATAAATGCATGCAACAGAGATATGCAATGACATTTATAAAGCTATAAAGACAAAACACTAAATTAAAATAAAAATAAAGAGCAAAAACTATACACTATACATCACTGTCACCAAAATATGCAAGTAGAATATTTTCCTCTTCAATTAGAAACTACTTTGAAAGAGTTACTATCAAGGTTAAACTTAATAGGAAGATACTTTATAATACTTGTACACACACAGACAGAAACATAACAAAAAAGTGTCAGACTTCTCTCATTACATGCTTTATTTGACAAGAATCAAGGCCTCTAACCAGGACTGTCCTTCAGTACTAAACAAGGTCACTAACACACAACCAGACACACACACAGACACTCGGTCTCTTTGAAGAGATACCCTTTGCGTGGGTCTCAGTTTTCAAGGCTACTTATTAGAATAAATCCATTTTCATTCTCTCCTCTGCCAGGCAATTAGCCACCTCTCCCTCTCATCAGTCAAAGAGTCAAGCACTGGCACCTGGAAGGTGTGTCTCATTTTTATCTCTCTTGCTTTCTTTCTCTTCCTGTCCCTCTTTTCTTCTTCTTCCTCTTCTTTTCGGCTCGGCTCTCTCCCTCTTCCTCTCTTTCTCTGTGTGTTTCGAAGCTAGGCCCATTTATCTTCCTCAGACAGAGAGAGTGACGTATAGCCTGGCAGCTTTGGCCTTGGTGGAGAACTCAAGTGCCTCACCTTCTCTCACCCCGTCTAAAGAAGAGACTCTCTCTCACACACACACACACACACACACACACACACACACACACACACACACACACACACACACTCTCTCTC
>NW_015537937.1:2621442-2624338 GCF_001515605.1 Sinocyclocheilus anshuiensis | reverse complement strand
TTAATTTATAAATACATTTTTTATTTTATTTTATTTTATTTTATTTTATTTATTTATTTATTTTAAATAATAGGCCTTTCAAACTATAGGGCTTTCAGACGAGAGGAATGTTTCCATATAGTTCATAGTAACTATTGGCAGAAGTACCTGCTCTTTTGCATGCTCGCTGGGAACTGGTAAGGATTTTAAGTCAATTCAAGTCAAGTCAGGTCACCTTTATTTATATAGCGCTTTAACAATACAGATTGTTTCAAAGCAGCTTTACTGTATTAAATAGGAAAATAGTGTGTCGATAATGCAAAAGGACAAAACACTCACATTTTGTCAGTTGAAGTCAGTTCGTCATTGATTCAGTGACGTCATATGGTTCAGTAAAAATATTTACTCAATGGCATTTAGCTACCTGTTGTCTGCAGCGCTGTGTTCTTTTCTCAGCCTCGATGATATGTAACACTGCAAATTATCATAGGAGATTTATTCAGATTTTCATGCTCTTTCAGTTGAGTAAATTGTGTGTTTACATTCCATCTCCATTATCATGAAATCCACGACACACAACAAAAACAGCTCCGACTGCGGCGTGCTCCAGTCACCGGTTGCTGATGTTTGTAAATTTTAGCATAAAGTCGCTGTCGGCCGTTTCATAGTTCCTGCTGCTGGTGTGAATGCAACCAGGAAAACGGCCTAAGGGGAAAACTGGTTCTCTGGGAACTGGCTAGTTCACAGAACTAAGTTCCTAGAAATATGTGGTGCAAAAGCCTTTTGCAACCAGGAAAATGACCCTAGGGGACAATTTCGTTCTTGGAGAACCCTCCTGGTGACTAGATCTTATAATTGAGTTCCTATAACTACCGGTGCAAAAAGCCTCTTATATTAGCCCTGGCTTAGAAAAGCCTTAATTTCATACTTGTTTGTTCTGGTTTGATAGTGGTGTATCTGGTGAACAGCCATCAGCAAATCTGGTGGTGAAACAGGTTAAGCTGGTTAAGAAGCCTGGTATACACCAAGAACAATAGCGTTCAAAACTAAAGTCTTTCAGCAGAGATGATTCACAATCCGTAAGGGTGACCTGTCCATCAGCTTTCATTACAAACCCAAACTAAATATAATAGTTTCATTAATTCATCTGTGCAAGGAGTGAATCACCTCACAGCACCTGTCCTCCAGCTGACCATCACTTTCTTTCTCTCTCAAATGCTTATGAAATGACAGATTGCCTCGGCGACTGTCCTTTCCATGTTTGACCTTTCAGTGGAAAGACTGTGTGGCTAAAATCTATTGAAATGAACAAACCTGCTGGAGTTCGAGTTCCCATTTCCTCCTCTTCCTCCAATCATTTCCTGTCCTCTCCCTATCCTACAACCCCTGTGAGGAAAAAGTGGCAAATGTTATTAAAAAAAGACACCAAACTAATAAAATATATTTTTTGCTTTTTACCTGCAAAGAAGAAAGTGCAGTCTGTGATTTTTTTTCATAAAATATATTTCCCACCCACGTGTAGCTGTGAGCCTTATGAATTTCGCTGCTCTTCTTTGCCACAGGCTACAGCCACATAAAATTGTGTTCAACAATTTGTTAAATATCCATTTTCAGTGGATGCAATAAAAACTGTGGCCCGCTTTAAAAAAAAAAAAAAAGAATCATCCTTGAGTTTTAGCTGTTAGGGCTCATCGAGACTGTTTGAGCCCAACAGAGGGAGAACGACAGAGATGCTAATGAAATGTCCCGTGAGGTCATTATATTAAAATCAATAATGCCTCATTCCCATGGTAAAGTTGCTGCCTGTCTGGCAAAAATCAGCTGTGTTGTCTGTGCCGATGGGGGGAAACGATAAAAGCCTCCGTTGAGAGGCTTGTGCATTCAAGAGCTCTTTCACAACACAATGGAAAACAATCCCACCACCTTTCCGAAGGATACCGCGTTTGTGGTGCACGCATAACAAAAGACACACTCGCCACAAATGTCAGCTGGGTTTTTTATAAGAGCCGTAAGCCGCATGGATCGCGTCTGCATCAATGCAAAATTCTGTTGACTTAATCTCATTCAATGCGCCCTTTAGCGCTGCTTCACAAGATCCCCCAAAAGTGTTTCTCACCACAGAAGTAAACACAACAGAAGCCTGAGTCTCCTGCTACCGAATCGGAAACCTAGGCAAGCTTTCACTATGGACGAAAGAAGGAATTCTGTAGTCTATCCCGGCAGAACAGCCGAGAGTTTACATGCCACATGACTTCATTACTCCCGCACGGAGAGTCATTTTCTGCCAATATTTACCCAGAATATTTATCCATACCTATATTTATATATAATTTTCTTGTGTTTGTATTCTTTAATAATTGCACTGTCCATGGAGCGGACCTGACTTACATTTCACTGCTGGTCATATATTCCCTATATAACCATGTATGTGACAAATAAAAATCTTGAATCTTGAATCTTGAAGATCTAATCCCGTCTACAGCCTCCAGGACTAATTGGGGATGATTTTTAGGAGTGCAGGCTTTCCTTGGGTGGCCAGATATTTAATGCGGCAGTTTCAACAAAACCAACCTGATTAACATTTTGCAGTCTCTTTGATTTATTAAATTCATGTGCCTCTAATCTTGCCTAATTATATGCAAACACATGCGAGCTGGAGAAAAAGAAAGAGAGAATGAATGAAGAGAGAGAGGGAATGAGAGAAAACTGCATGCATTGCAGGTTTTATTCATCCATGGCTGGCACGTTGTCCACCAATCACAACGAACGCCAATATAACCAACGGAGTTTAGGACATCCATGAAACAGTTGCATTTTCCAGTTTGATAAGGGGATTTTATTTATTTATCTATAATTTTTTTAAATTACATTTTTTCTATAATTTTTTTGTTATACTCATACTGTATATATATACAGT
>NW_015537937.1:2596863-2621322 GCF_001515605.1 Sinocyclocheilus anshuiensis | reverse complement strand
ACTCACACTGTATATATATAGAGTATATATATATATATATATATATATATATATATATATATACATACACTGACTGTATGTATTATAATATGAATACAATTTTAATTTTGTAGAATTTCCTCTGTATTCCTTTGATGTATTTTTGAATACACAACTATCCATCCTCTCAACCATTCTTTCTCTCTCTTGCTCTCTATCTCTCACACTCATTTGTATCGCGGCAAGGCTCCAGCACGTTTTCCTCATGCGATTTACTTTCGATTAAGGGATTAAAAATCAATTATGCAGGAAGTCATGCGTGGGCGTGATTACGGCGGCGCAGAACCGAGCAGTTCATCACAAAGCACTTCATCTCTGCTGCCTTCCGCATGAGCCCAGGAGTCATAGCAGAAATTTACCCAGCATTCCAGCTGTTCACCGCACACCAGACACGTGCATGTAAATGCAAGAAATTCAACATAATTTCAACTAATATTTGTGACTAATAAGTCACGTTTTTGAATAAGATATAGCTAACAAGCAACCACAGAAGTGACTTATACAGTTTGGAAAGCCCAGGGCCTCAGTTCACTTACTTCCAAAACTCTAACGTATAACTGTAAGTATGTGCTTTGCTGGAGATTGGAATGCATGTAAGTTAAAATCTGCTAAGTGGTAATAATGGAACAACAGTTTCAAAAAGTGATTTTTCACTATAATTTACACCAGGTTCTGCATTTTTGTAGTTTAAATAAGAGACGATAAAAACAACTTTGTGTATCAAAACCATAAGCAAATAACATCCAAAAAAAAAAAAGATTTTCAAAAGTCAAGGAATTTACAGCTGATTATATCATTTTGTCTGTCAAAAAAATAACATGCACAATACATGGAAGTATTTTCAAGACTACATCACTTTCTGAGGAGGAGAAAATAGTGGTCACTATGAGAGAGTGTAATGTAGCTAAAATATAACGCATGTGAGAATAAATCTTTTCTTCACTTGATAAAATCGACGGGTGATTTTTATAAATTGTGGATCACTATGTTCTCAGTTGTTTAAAAGATTAAAGCAATTATCAAAATTTTATAAAATTCCAATGAAAGATAATTTTTTTCTATGATTTGTTATATTTAATTACCAGATTTTGAGTCCTTCAACAATACTTTTAAGTATGTAGACAGTATGCAACAAAAATATAATTCATCTTCATACTACATACAACTTTCATTCAAAACTTATTTGGCTAAATTTATTTACATTAAAATTATTAAATTAAATTATTAATATTTTTACTTTTTAATTTTACTAAGTTTTAGTTACTGTAGCTAATCTGGTATAGCATGGTGCTAAAAATACCAAGGCTGTGGGTTTGATTCACAGGGAACACATGGACTGACAAAAGTGAAGACAATGCAAGTTACTATGGTGTCTGCCAAATGAATAAATACAACCCCAATTCCAGAGAAGTTGGGACATTTTGTAAAAAATGCAATAAAATCAAGAATCTGTAATTTGTTCATTCTCTTTAACTTTTATTGAATTGACAAAAGTACAAAGAAAAGATTTCCAAAGCTTTCACTGACCAACGTAAATGTATTTTGTAAATATGAACAAATTTTGATTTTGATGGCTGCAACACATTCCAAAAAAGTTGGGACAGAGGCAAAATAAAAGTGAAAAGGTTATAGACTATCCACTGTTTTGAAACAGTTCACAGTAAGTAGGTGAATTGGTAATAGGTCAAGGTATCATGTTTGGGTATAAAAGGAGCATCTCAGTCTTTGCAAGCAAAGCTGGATCATGGCTCATCACTTTGTGCCAAATTTCATGAGAGAAGTGTCAAACAAATTAAAAATCACATTTCGCAATGCAAAATTGCAAAGAATGGCCGGGTTCTCTGGGCCAGAGCTCATCTCAGATAGTCAAAAAGACAGTGGAAAGGTGTGCTGTACTCAGGTGAGCCCACATTTCAACTTGTTTCTGGGAAAAAATGGATTTTGAGTTCTCAGTCCCAAAGACCAAAGGAACCATCCAGACTTTCATCAGTGACAGATGCAAAAGCAAACATCTGTCATGGTATATGAGTGCATCAGTGCAAACGGCATGGGTGACTTGCATATGTGTGAGGGTATCATTGACATGGAGGCATATATTGGAGTTGTACAGAGAAATATACTGCCGTTAAGATGATGTCTTTCATGGGAAGTCCATGGTTATTAGATCAAGACAATGCCAGCTCTCATTCTTCATGTTCTACAACAGTGCTATACTGGCCTGCCTGCAGTCCAGATCTGACTCCTATTGAAAATGTATGACCAGTCATGAAAAGGAGAATCAGACAATGACAATCACAGACTGCTGAGCATCTGAAGCCTTGTTTCAAGAGAGACTGGACAAAATTTGTGTTGCTTGCAAAACTTTAACAATTAGTATCCTTAATTCCCAAACAATGAGACATTGTAATTAAAAGGAAAGTTGATGTGACACGGTGTTAAACGTACCTCTGTCCCAACTTTTTTGGAGTGTGTTGAAGCCATCAAAATCAAAATTTGTTCATATTTACAAAATACAGTTACGGTGGTCAGTGAAAACTTTGGAAATCTTTTCTTTGTACTTTTGTCAATTAAATAAAAGTTAAAGAGAATGAACGAATCACAGATTCTTGATTTTATTGCATTTTAACAAAACGTCCCAACTTCTCTGGAATTGGGGTTGCATAAACGTCTGCTATTTTGCTCACTTTAGCCATGCATCTCTCTTCAAAATATTACCATCCAAAGACATCAGCAAACAGCAAAATCAAAATTGCAAAATGGCTGGCAGACAGAGTGTTTCTGATTGGCTAAATGTGTGGGCCACTCCTGACTAATTGTTTTTTTTTTTTTTTTGCTGTTTACAGGGTCTATTTCTTAGCAGAACTTTTTCAGTGCTATCTTTCAGGTAATATACACCACTAAAAATTGCTTACAGCACCTTAAACTTTCAGGTTTACACGTTTATAAAACTGCTGTGGCACGGAAAAAGTTGCTAAAGAATATCACATAATCCTCCTCTTCCAATGTGCAGGGGATTGTGGGTAACATTTGCAAAATCTTCAAAACTCTACCAGAAAGAGTAGACCATCTGGACACCTTTGGCATAGCATTTTCAACAAAGTATGATTTGGGACACACTAATCTCCCAAACTATTTGTACAGACCGTATATAAATTGTGACGGAGCCACTGCTGATGGCAGGTGGAACTGTAGGTCGTGTGACTGTGTCATAGCTCTGTCAGGTTGGATCCGTATCGAGGTTTGTTTTATTTTAACGAGCTGTCATTCGTTTCTGAGCATGCGGTGGTAAACGTCAGATCCTGAGAGCGGTCGTAAAGTAGAAAGAGATTTGGCTCTTATCCGGAAGTGTTCAGAGGTCATAATCCCATTTGCCTGGGGACAGCCGCAGTGCGGACAGCTCTGAGATGTATTTCAGAGCCGGACAAATTCTACCTGTCAGGATTATTGATTTGCCAGTACATGTGAAAGGGCTCAGTGAAGCTCCGGCAATAGAAACGGGTTTAACTTCACACTGTGGACAGAAGAAGGTTCTTTCTACTGTCACTGGCAATAACGCGCTCTCGCATGTGTTGTTTAAAACGTCTTGTTAGTAGAGGATTTGTATATGAAGATTTTTATGTCATGACCGCCAGCGGCCCGGACACGAGATGAGAAGCATCTGTCATCTGAGAGAAAAGTGCTGAAATAGCAAAACACACACACACACACACACATTCGCTTTAATATATTCTTCTTGAAGACCTTCATTAATGCCTAGTATTCCTAATACAAGAAATGTATCGCATCAGACAGTGTGTATATAAATAGAATACAGGACAGTCATAATCGAGACAAGGAAACCTTGCATCCAGGAAATTTAGATGTTTCCTGAAACCTGCCAAGCCCCAAATCTCATTAAATAAAAGGACCATATGTTTCTCTTGGCCAGTTGCTTTCTGAGAGCTTTGAATGATGCCGAAAACATAAATCACACTTTAAGCGTGGATCGTACCAGAAGGTGAATATATGCTTTTTGTAATAACTTTTCCCAAAGCAATAAACAGGACACGTATCAGCAACACGGGAAGAGAGAGAGAGAGGTTTAAACAACATTACCTGATGTCAGACGCCCCAAAGCTCATCATTCTGTCAAGACTGTGCTTGTCTTCATATGACTTTATGAACTGAAAATCGAAGATTTCAGACTGGAGACTACTGGCACAAGGTCTAGCTCACTTTGAACTTCATCTGACCAAGAACTGGGCACTTAGAAGGAAGGAAATCATCTAACCAATATGTAAAACAAGCTGTTTGAAGACATTAGGTGGAAAAAGTGGATTGGCTTTGTGGTTATAATTTCCGCCCATCCAAATGCAATAAATACTAAGTGCCTCAAACAAAAGTATTAGAAGCAAACATTGTCAAATTCAATGACTGGTTCGTCCTTCGAAGCATTAATTGTAACTGCAGAGCACCTAATAAATACATGCACAGAAGCCAGCCAATCAAAATTAATGTCCATTTGATGCCTATGCCCAATTATCATGGTATTATTCAAACTAAAACATTATCTCTCAAAATGACTTGTAATTGTGATCATTTATATGGATGCAGGTAATTGATTTTGCATTGAAATGTTACAAAATTTAGAGAGAGAAATGTGTATGATTTGTTGTCTATGAATCATACATATTTAAATATATTCTAAATTAGAGTTCTCATCCCCATATAGCAACAGTGTCCCCTCAGATTTTTAAGTCAAATGGATTATAAATGCTGCTTCCAAAAATGTAATTTTTACATTTGATAATTAGATTCCATGGTTAGTTATTGTCTTTTAGTGAATTTCACAGTTTTTAAGTTAAAATAGGCTATCATGGGGTTTTTGTACGCGTGGTTAAAATAGTCCGTCCAAAATTGTATTAAATATTAAATAATACTATATATTAAAAATTATTTAACATTTGTTGACTGGTGCCATCTTAAAAAATAGGTGCATGATGCCCCTGTAAAATATATACACAATCATGCATATAATGAAATTGCTTGATTTGTTTATTCATTTAACATACACAGTGAATGTCACACAGTGTTATACTTTATATAACGAAAGTTACAATGAGCGTATTCAGACAAGTCCCAGATGATAAAAAAATCTGAATTTAATCAGAATTCAAACCACATTATGGATGAGGTTTGAATCAAAGGTGTATATTTGATATATTACATGTTTTTTTTGCTATTCAGACTGCAACTACATGGATTTGAGGCAGAAAAAACTTCAGCTGCCTGTCTGAACTAAGCCATCGTGTCCTTCAGCAACAAACTGCATACTTTAGCATACTGAATGCCACTTTGTACTTGATGTCAGACAGTGACGACTACAGTGTTATGTAGGCTGTGCAGTTCAGTGTGTGATTGAAAACTCATTGGGTACGAGAGAAACTGTGTTTGTATTTTCATAAACAGAACAAGTCATGTGGAAAGTGTACACTAAAACGCCCACATACACGTGACGCGCCAGCACCGATGCGTCCTAAAGGATCATACACAGAGCTGCTCGGGATGTACCACAGAGCGGTCATATCGGCCTCCGTCAAGCCTGGCTGCCCACTGCTTCCCCAACACAACCTCTAGCACTTAAAACCCACATCCTCAGCTCCCATCCACATGCCCACCCTGAAGCGGGAGGGCTTTTTGTGCATTTAATTTTTTGCACTTGAACACAGAGCTGTGCAGGAGTCCGTATTTAAGGCTGTCACACTGAAAAATGGTTGTTTCACATTAATTTCTCTTTTAATGTTCAAATTTTTGCTTTTCCAAATGAACCCGATGACTAATTCTCATTAGACATGTGCCATTTGCTCTGCAATTACACAGAACCACACGGGAACCACCGGAATCGAATGCTAAAATGTTAGATTTTAGATTTGCCGAGTCACAACACGTGAAGTCCAACTGAGAAATCAATGTGATGTGAGATTTTTGTGTTAGGTAATGAGTGGATATAATGCTTTTTTGTGCATATTTTAATGAGTATTTTACTAAAACAGGGCACCATTCAGAATTCTATAATATATTAATTCCATATGATATATTATATAAATTTTAATTTAAATCCCTGAATCTAAACTGAATTTAAACTGTAATTCAAATTTGAATGTAAGGAAGTTCAATTTAAATTCTTTTTTTTAACTACTGGAAAAGCATAATGTTTTAAGACCAAATGTAAATGTTGGCTTGACAAGCATTCGAGAATTAAAAAATATATATATTTTGAAGGTTTATGGCCTTATACTGTAGACAGATAGACAGATAGATAGACAGACAGACAGATAGATAGACAGACAGACGGACGGACGGACGGACGGACGGACAGACAGACAGAGACAGAGACAGACGGAAGGACGGACAGACAAACAGACAGACAGAGTCAGGCAGACAGACAGACAGACAGACAGACAGACAGATAGACAGATAGACAGACAGAGACAGACAGCTTCGCATTATTTTAATTCAGCCACAGCGGTCACAGTCATTTGAAAAGATGCCTATTTGGGTCCTATGAAGCATTCATGCACCGAGAGTAAACTCACCTCCTTGACTTTGTGCATTTGTGTGTGTGTGTGTGTTTTCAAAGCGCACAAAATGGCGCTTCAGTCTAATGTTGTGTTCCCACAGAAGCCATTTAGCTCCCGCCTGGTCACACAAATGCAAACACACACGGTTCCAGGTTTTCAATGGATTTATGAGCCATTGAGCAAAAGCGTGAGAGGGATTTCTGGGTGACAAAATACAAATTGGATGTTATTGCTCTGTCCTTCCAGTGCTGGTTTTCAGTCAGCTTTTCCATATGCCACATCTACTGTTTGGTGGGTAAGAGCTCTTCAAACGCTCCAAATCAATACATGAGATGTTTTAGCCCAACACACACACACATACACATTACATACAGCAGGTAATATAGACTGAGTGATACAGGACAAATCTCATCAACATGTCATGCTATTAGAGATGGCTCAAGCATATATTTATGCTAATGACTAGTAAACATAGTCAGTAAATCATTTGGTGGTGTGGTGGGGCAGTGCTCAAAGCTCTCCTATAGTAAAGAAAAATCACTCTATAATAACTTACTTTAATATAAATACTATTACTTAATGCTATCAAAAAGACCCCAGTAATCTCACATGTGTGTAGAGTTCTAGAAATTATCTCAACAATATTTTAAACTTTGCCAAGATAAATTAGATTTAGAAGTAGATTTAGAAGTCTGGAAGATTTGAGTATAATACTACTACTACTAATAATAATAATTTTGAAAGGAATGAAAGGCTGCATTAAATTGATCACAAGTGACAGTAAACACTATAATATCATAAATGGAATAAATTGCATTTTGAAATATATTCAAACAGCTTTAAATTGTAAAAAAAAATATTGCACAGTATTACTGTTTTTGCTGTTTTGTCAAATAAATGCAGTCTTGGTGAGTTTTGTATGTACAGTGTTGGGAAGGTTACTTTGGAAATGTAATAGGTTACAGATTACAAGTTACCCTATTTAAAATGTAATAGTAGTGTAACTTTTTCAATTACTTTATTAAAGTAATGTAACTGATTACTTTTGATTACTTTTTGATTACTTTTCTAAATTTCTAATGAATGTTTATTTGCAACTGTTAATCATTTTCAAACATTTACACCATGCAGGGTTAACCTTACAGTAGTGCTCAACACTGTCAGACTTTCACAATCCTTCATCATTTGAATTAAGATGATCACATTTGAACACATCCACCACAAAATCAGACTTTGTAATTAAATTACGTAACGCCGTTACATGTAACTAGTTACTCCCCAACACTGTGTATGTATTGCATGGTTCCTATAAATAGCATTAACTCTGAATTATGTATAGGTTGTAGTTTAGCATAAAAGTAAAAAAAAAAACTATTTTTTTGAAAAGGATTCTTACATTTGCCTACTGCTCCACTATTTTGTCTTCTCTCTCTGTTTTTTCACATCTCTGTCCATCACTACAAGCTAAAATCGTTTTTTTCTTCTTCTTTTTTTTTTTTGGTTAAAAAAGCAGAATTTCCGTACCCATAGCGGGTTTCATTTTAATTCAGTGTCTTGACGATGGGTGTGCAGCAGTTATGGCCTCGGGTATAAATGTATCTCAGTCCATCTGTAATAGACTTTAATTATCCATTCACTCCTCCTGTGATGTTTAATAGAAGTCAGACAACATGCCGGCAGCAGTCGTCACCAGCTTAGACTGTGACGAGAGTGACAGACCTGACAGAGATCAGTGACAGTTTTACTGCGGCCCACACTCACAGACCCCTGTTTACACCGCCAAAGGAGCTCCGTTCACACACACATACACACACTGTGAATAGTAACCACTAGCTGACCTTGCCTTTCTTTTAGTCTGAGATAATTTATACAAATGTAAGCATTCTCTCTCCTCCTCTGCGTTTGGACTGGCTCAGGCATTTCTTGAAGGTGGAGAGGTCTTGCTTCAAGATATCCACTGTGAGAGTTGGAGAAATCAGACTGCTTTTGTCCTTGGGGAGTCAGGCATGCTGGCAAAGGGCAGGGAAGTGTGTGTGTATGTGTGTAAGAGAGAGAGAGAGTTTAACATGGCAGTGAGGGCATTATCCAAACTGAAATGAAAGATTTGCCTTGGTTCACTGCCTTTGTGCATTTCACAGGGGAGGTGGAGAGTGATTTTAATGAAAATGTACGTTTGCCTGTGCAAGGCTTGACACTGCACCAGTAATGAAGCTCCGGCAATGAGCCCGAAGAGGGTAAAAACAGGAATATGTTTTTTCTGCGAGAGTAAACAATTTTGCTAAACACTGACATCGGTGAGCACAACACTGTTTGGCTTCACCAATAAAAGCTAATGGCTTGACGCTTAAAATCACAGTCTTTCCTGCAGTAATTGATTCATGTACATGATAAAAAAAAACGTGTTCGCGAGAAGATGAAGAGGATGGTTTCAGGACAATTTACTTTCTTTGCTGTTTCAGAGTGTCGTTCAAAATAATAAATGGATGAAACGGAGTATGGCAGAGCGACCAGAGTGGTGTCTCATGAAAGCTAAATGCTAATGGTGTTTCTTTTCACAGAGTATTACTAAAAACCCTCATTATCGGCTGCTGAAATATTCATGTTGTGCGGTTCTCACGGGTCGGTAAGTAGCGTATTTTCACAGGCGCTCGCCGGAATGTGGGTTAGATTCGCTGTAGTGCTGACATGAGCGGAGGTAATGACGTGGCCGGGGGGTCGATGGGTGAACGCTTGTTGTAAACTGATACTCAAGAGCTCTTTCTATCCTTCCATCTGTTTCTCTTTGTGTACTGCTGGTGATTGCTGCGCATCTGCTTCATGCAATATTTCCACATTTAAACAAAGATAAAAAAATAATAATAATAATAAATCAGAAGCTGAAGATAAAACAGAAAAATATATTTTTTTTTAAAATGGGAGTTTGTGAATGACAAGGCAATTTCTACCCCACCAGCCTTGCATAGCTTTTGTTCTACAAATATAAAGTTTGATCCCGCCCTATGGCTTATTCACGTCAAGAGAAGCCCATATGCTGCATTCTATTCAATTCGGGAAGTCAGATTTTTAATTTTGAAACTCAATTAAGTAGCCTAACTCTAATTTTGCAGAGATGCAGATGTATTATGTTACGCTAACATAGGGCGATACACAAGATTAATGATAGGCGTTCAATTTTAAGCATTAGTGAGTCAAAGTTCCAACAATAAAGTATTAAAAAAGAGATAAGCAAGTAAAACGTTAAATTATCCACTCTGTTCTACACCTGCAAAGGAAATGCTAGCATAGTATAGCATCATTCACATTTATTACCCTGAAGGGTACAACAGCTTGTCACTGAGGCAGTACCCTCAAAGTGACTCTAAAAACTCAAAATATACTCTGTATCTTCTAAAGGAAAAAAAAGTGTAGGAAACATCTCATACTGTAGCAATGAAACAACTGCTGCATTATAATTTAGTTTCTTTTTGCATCATCTTCCAAACATTTGGTAATAACAGAAGGCCTTTATGATTGGAGACGGTCAATGTTCCACATCTGACTTTGAATAAAATGGTGTATTAGACAGGATGAAATTTAATTTTCAGGATTCAGGGTTTTTTTGTGCGCTAGGACACAAACTTGTGTTTAGTTAGTTTGTTTGCAGCCTTCCAAAGAAAGAAAAACTAACCGACATGACATGACATCTCATGACATTTTATAATAATTTGCACAAAAGGGCGAAATCATGACACTGTATGACTTGTATGGTTAAGTTTAGGTCATATGATTTTGTACAACTGTACAATTTTGCCATCTTGTACAATTACTACAACTATAGTTCACTTTTTATGTGATGTTCTGAACTGAACTGCCTCAAACAAAACTATTGATATCTTTCTTAGATGCATCAAAACCCTCACAAAATTTGACAGCTAGTTCAACCCAGTCTCTTGAGAAGTTGTAATATTTGTACAGCTGCACAGTTGTACAATAACATACAGTATAAGCTAAACCTGAACTTAACCATAAAGCCATTCTCCATGATTCGAATTGAAAAATAAAACTGTACAAGTCATAAATTTTTGTACAAGTCAATCAATGGCATACAGTTTCGCCATCTTGTATGAATTTTTTACATGTCATCATGAGAGTGTCTTGGTTAGTTGTTCTTCGGAAAGCTGTAAACTCAACTAAACATGAGTTTGTTTCCCAGTGGACAAAAAAACCTGTGCACCTTGACTCCTGTAAATTACTAAGCTCAAATTGGAGAGAAATCAACAAGAGTTCTCCCATTCACCTCTCGTCCTCTCATGTCTGTTTCGCAACAGCAACAGGAAGGGAAAAAATGCATGAGATTCTCTCTTCTGTTTTCATTTTTTTTAATTTCCAACAGCTGTTGGAGGCCCTCATTGATTAAAGAAAATAGGAAAACACACTCTTAACGCTTCAGTACTTCCACTTTATGCGCACACACACTCGCAGGCGCGCCGAGGCTCTCAGGATGAGGCCTAAATAATTAGTATGTAGAGAAGGCCATCGAGGGTGAAAAATCCTGCTATTCATTAATTTAGTTTTGTGTTAATGCAGGGCAAAACCCGCACACCTCCCAGCCTTCCCCACTGTTCATGTGTGTGTGTCTGTATGTATGCACCACTGCGGCTCCCAACCATAACCGAAGCTGTAGGAGAGACAATTAAACTGTGAGACAGCTAGAGAGACAGGAAACTAACAGACATACAGAAACAAGAACCCATCAGGAGAATACAATCACTACACCACAGGCCTGTCTGCGTGAAACCACTGCTTAATCTACACTCTTCCTCTCATATATGTACACAGAATAATTATTCTCATTTGGATAAATGTAGTTTATTTGACGGTCTCTTACATACACTAGAGGGCAATCTATGAAAAATACACCTCGCTATAGATTTTTGAAGAGTAGTCAACGTTGACTTTCGTTCAAATCAAGACCCGCCCACTTTGACTAAAAAGGGCCTGACAGACATATAAAGCAACCAATCACAGTTGGTTTCTTTAACATGATGTTTCTGGTAGGCAAAACTGAAATTTGCCCATTTTATTCATATAGGAAGTTTTGTAAGGCTGTCTGAGTTAGCAACAGTAACCAAGGATGGGCGGAGCATAGCTAAGGTTCAGTTTTACAAACCTTGCCAATTTTGGCGAATGTAGCATCTTGTTCTTCTATGGAAATGGTCAATGGTACCTTGCAGATGCCTTTGTTTCCCAGCAGAATGATGGAAACCAGTGCACTCTCGTTCCTGGAAAGCAAACCAATCAGATTTGAACTCGATTACCACCATCTCTTACCATTATTGTTGTGCAATATCCATCAGATGCTCTGTCATGCAATCTGAGAGCAAAATCCACCATAATTCACCACAGGGTGTATTTGCCCTTGACCTCTTTACCTTTATTCGAAAGTGACAGTAAAGCAGGTGCGTTTGCGTTCAGTTAATATCCCTTTGAATTTACAATTATTTATCTTCATATTTCAGCTGTTTTTTCCACATTTAATGCATGAGTGTGAATTTACGAAATGCCTCATGTGTGACCATATGTCTTTTCCTGTTCTAGCAAGCAAGTGTTTTGTAAAGGTAGCTCTTTGCAGAACATGAATTATGAGTCTATTTGGAGGACATGTTTACAAACACGACTCCTGATAGATATACTCTACCATCTAATTTTATAGATTCGTAACCTGTAAATGGACTGTTCATTTAGTTAATGAACAGATACACATAACAATGGGCGTATTATTGGCTGTGCATAGAAATCCCTCATTAATGCAGACTCATGCACAGTTACCGTGGTAATGGACGGTGTGCTGTTGAGATTGTCACACGTGTTAGAACGAATAATTGCTTCTCTTTACGCCAAATCACTCCGGCATGGGAGACGAAATTACGCTTTATTAGGGGCCCAAATTTCAATCCACACTAATGTCATTGTGCAGCATATCATTAATGCAATTTTCATCCAGTAACTCACTCATCCAGTGCAGATATATGATACTACAATACACAAAAATAAAACGCATACTAGGGCTTACAGGGCAACTCATTTTGACTAGTCTACTAGCAATCCAGAAATGTAGTCGACTAGTTAGTGGGTCAGTATTTACCTTCTGTAAATGACTTCACAGACGGCGTGCAGCATCAGCAGTCCTTGCTGTTTCTGGCGACTCCAACGCAGTGTTGATGAAGAGTGTGTGAGTGGAGAGCTGGTGAGAAAACAAAGTGTGCATCTCTCCATAAACGTCATGTCCCACTCGCTTATAGTTTCTGTCAGCCTGTGGGCGAGACTTAATTAGTTTCAAAGTAGTTAGCAAGAATTTACGCTTTACGCTCAGATGTCTGCAGCATGATTCACGCTTAACAGGCTCTGTGAACACAAAGTGCTCTAGGTTCATTTTATTTTCACTTTCGTGTAAAAGCTCTTGCGTAAATAGTGCTCTGCATGTATTTTTTTTAGGCCAACCAAGAAGTTAGCATCAAGAAGTTAGTAGTATTTTTCCATTGGCTTTGGGATTATTGCAGAAAATAAGCTCTGCAACCAACACAAGTTTCTGAATCTTACATGTTTGTTCATGACAATCTTCCCAAATAAACACAACTTTTATGAATTTTAACCCCTAAATACAAATACAATTTTCAGAAGTAAAAAGCTAAACGTAGGGTTTAAATGAAGTACACCATGGTCGTATGACTTCAACTTCACCTTCACCATCACTAAGCCTCCGACAACAATTTCAGTCCAAAAAAAAAGATAATTCCCTGAAAGTTTGAGTTAGAATAGTTTTCAAGAGCATGATTATAAACACAAGGCTGTAAAAACAGACAAGATAATAGTTATGTTTACTTGTTGGATGTGATGACATTTGATGTCCCAGACAACTTCTGTTAGCGGGATTACTGATGTACTGTATATTATACTGAAGAATAAAAAATGAAAATATCTTAAGTTTGTTAACCACAGACCATTTTAACCCAAACCCTTTTAGAAAACCCAATGAGTTCAGGCTGATGCAACAGGAAGTGCTCAAATGCTAACTTGTTGCTGTATTTTGGCCTACAAAAATACATCATCCCTGCAGTACTCTATATATTGGCCCATTAAGTTGGGTCTCTTCAATGAATCGGTTGAACTAGTTCACAAAACTTGTTTGAATGCAAATTAGACTTAATGAATTCAAGTAGGTCTTAAGAAAATGACTCACTCATTCATTGAATCAAGACCTGTCTCTGTCAGACATGTCTGATTCGTAATGAGTTGAGAAATGAGTAAAATGTATGGAATAAAACATCAAAATATCTTGAGTTTGTTAACCATAGACCTTATTTCAGGCTTTTAACCAAAAACTCTTTTAGAAAATCCATTGGAACAGAAAGAGCTAAAATGCTAACTACAAAAATACACATTGGCTCATTATTGGTTGGATCTTTTCAATGAATTGGTTGAACTAGTTCATAAAACTTGAATGCAATGCAAATCAATCTGAATGAATAAAAGTAGTTCTTAAGAAAGGAACTAACTGATTAATTGAATCAAGACCCATCTCTGTCAGGTATGTCTGATTTCATAATGAGTCGAGAAATGATGAGTATAATTTAAGTTAACCAAACATTTCACTGATGTGATGAAAAGAAAGTTAATAGTCAAATAGCAGAAATATCACAAATAGCATGCAATGGAAATATGTTTACAGTTGATTGTATGATTACCAACACATAGAGAGAGAGTTCATATTGTTTAAGGTAAATTCAAATTCTATGAGCTGTTCTATGCTTTTATGAGCTGAATCATGTCTGCAATCAACTGAACACACTGAAATTACAATAAACAGTAATTAAACTTCATAGAAAAACGACAAAAACACCAGTACACAAATGACCTTATTGGAACGTTGGAAGGATTATAATATGCCACGTCAGGATATCAGAGACCATGTGATGACAAAAGAACAGCTGAATCGCTTTTTTGAATCACTGAAACAAACTATTCAAAATAATCAATTCACTGGAAATAAGTCAAGATTTCCCATCAACAATAAACTAGTCAGTTCTTCAACACACACACACACACACACACACACACACACACAAACTTGCACTGAACTACAAAAACAATATTGTGCTTGCATATTTTTATTTTTTTTTTTAGCTGTTAAATGTCACGCTTTGCTTGCTTATCTTTATTTACACTCTGCCGGATAAAAGACAACATCCATACAATGATAATTGAATCGAGCAGATCCCATGTTTCATGCTAATACAAACATCCCAGATATACTGCAGAGAGTGTTATCACAGCAACCAGAATCAGAGAGAGATGCGCGAGAAGGTTAAAAGGTAATACACACAGATGCAACTCGGTTTATTCATCTGCAACCCTTCCTTTCAGCGAGATAACACTCTCAACCTCAGCAGAGCATCTGAAATGTGTGTGTGTGTGTGTGTGTGTGTGTGTGTGTATAAGAGATAGGGGTGATAGCACTCACAGAGGAATATTACCAAGCAAATTGAGGTTATGTGGGAATACGCCTGGTGCACAGCGATATGACTGTCTGTGTGTGTGTGTGTGTGTGTGTGTGTGTGTGTGTGTGTGTGTGTGTGTGTGTTATAAAGATTTCAGTGCATCACTAGAGTTTATTATCTTTTTACACGCATGTATATTTCTGACATATGTGCAGTGACACCCTTAAAATGGTTTATTATTACACACACACACACTCTTGTCTCTTTACAGATGAAGCGCTCATGAAAACGACCTAAATAATAAACACCGTCACAGGACATTTGCACCAACAGGACCTCTGATAGCGCTGAGTAATTTCTTCGTATCAGGACTGATAAAATCGCACAAAGACCTTCCCGCCAACACTGAACACATATCAGGTCACACAGTTCTCTCTTTATCTCTTCAAACGCATTTAGACTGCAACATCTAATTCACAAGATCTAATATTTTGAGACATCTTTTTTTTTTTTTTACGTAAACCCAAACACTTTACAGTGGCCTCCACTAATATTGGCACCTATGATGAGCAAAACAGGCTGTTAAAATGTCCTTTTTTTCCCCCAAACTAATTTTTATTTGTTTTTGAAAAAGTATATTATGCTCACCAAGAAAACATATAATACATTATATACATTATTTGGTGATGATCATCAATGTTGAAAACTGTTGTGCTGTGTAATATTTTTGCAGAAACCATAATCCTTAATTATCCTAACCATAATCTTTTTTAGGAATCTTTAATGAATAGAAAGTTCATAAGAACAGCATTTATTTGAAATATAATTTTTTCTGTAACATTATAAATATATGTACTGTCTTTTTTAATTAATTTAATGCATCTTTGGTGAATAAAAGTATTAATTTCTTAAAAAAAAAACTGTGAGTTGAGCCGAAAAAGAGAGTTCAAAAGTATAGATATTACATTTTGTTGAATTAATTATACACAGACAGCAATGCAAGAATATAAAAACATTCCTGTCCCATAGTGACTAAAACTGTCATTCTTTAGCCCCTGCATTCTTCAAAAATTCTCTTTTATATTTCACTGAAGAAGAAAAAAAATAAATTTAAAGGAGAATTAATTAAGTGTTTAGATATAGGCCATGTCAGATATAAGATACATACAGATATATCCACATATGAAAGAGTTCAAAATCTGATTTCATTAGCATATGTACAGTTTACTGTGCACAAACAACAAGATCAGATCTGTGCCTGATGCCAGTGAAAAAAAAAACAGAACTGGTTGAGAGTCAATGCAGCCATACGAGACAATTTTATTACCTTTTTGTGATGGCAGACGCCTTTGTTAATGTTTGATAAAACACTCCTTTTTACTTCCTGTCATCTTCCTTTATGCCGCAGCAGAGGAGATAATAAAACTGACTCTGAACATCAAAGCAAAGCGCACAATTACTAAAGACAGCCTATCACTCTCCGCGCAAATCACCATGTTTACCCCGACTTGTGTTGGCGGAGTATAATTTTAATCAGGTTTGAGATCTCTCTCGCTCTCGCTCTCTCTCTGTCTGTCTGTCTGTCTGTCTGTCTGTTTCTCCAGACGAGGCCTAGTTTGTTTCTGTGTTTGGGAGAGGTGTGACTGAATTAGCCTGTGCGCTGGGTGACATTTAAGAGATGAAGAGCGCGCCGCTGCTCGTTCGGAGCGAGGGCGGCTGTTTTCCGCGAGACGCCAGAAAATGAGTCAGCGGGGTTCAGGGTTCAGAACTCGCTTTGATCTGTTCATTAGAATGTGTGTGGGTGTGCTAAACAATCAATCTGTCCAGATTGCAGGTGTGCGCACGAGTCTCAGGTGTTGTATGAAAATGAGAATCGCCTCCACAGGTGTTAAAGAGATCAGAGCTAATCTACAACCTTCTGCATCCATCAGGCCTGCAACACATACACACCAAAACAACATATACTATCCATCACTAACATAAAGAGTACATTTTTCCCCTTTCATTTGTACATCTATAAAAGAAACCAAGACTGAAATATATTGTGTTTGAATCAAGTTCAGAAGAAGCAACAAGTCTTTCTCCATCACAATTTGAATAGATGTACTAATGTCTATATGTCAAATTGAAGTTTAAGTGACTGTACGTTATACTACAGAACACTGCAGTGATGACATATTTTTGTAGGCCAACCCAAAACCCAATAGGATTTTATTGCAGAAAATAAGCTCTTACATGTATGATTCATACACATTCTGTTCATCAGGATACAAATGAACACAGCTTTTATGAATTTTAAAGCCTAAGGCCCAGATTTACTAAACAGGGCAAATTAGAGTTAGAGCGCAATTCCATAAAAGCGCTGCAGGGAAAATTCTGCGGGTGATTTACTAACAATGCGCACATTAAAGAACACATTATTTCCATAATGACCAGCGCAATCTTCCAAGAGCAGCGCAAATTACCGCCTGCTTTAAAGGAACACTCTTCTGTAGTTACATCATGTACTAAGACCGACGGAAAATGAAAAGTTGCGATTTTCTAGGCCGATATGGCTAGGAACTATACTCTCATTCCGGCGTAATAATCAAGGAACTTTGCTGTGATTTTTTGCAATGATATTACGCAGCGCCTGAAAATAGGCTAACTTCTGTCAACATCGGTCTTAGTACACGATGTAACTACAGAAGGCTCTTTGGTCATTTTTGGGCGAGATGCTAACGGTCTAATCAGATTCAATGATCTATGCTAAGCTACAGCTAAAAGTGCTACCGCCAGACCCGGAGATCGGCTGAATGGATTCGAAAACGGTAAAACTCAACTGTTTAACTCTAGGGGAGTTGGAAAATGAGCCTATTTTCAAAAATAGTGGAGTGTTCCTTTTTTTTGGGCGTTAAATAATGGCGCAAATACCAGTAATTTGACGAGCACAAATGATAGTAAATTGCATTGTGTGATTAATTTTAATACTCTTCTCCCAAAAATTCTGTGGGAAACTCCTACAAATGCATATTCAATAAGGTCAGGCACAAAAATAACCAGCCATGAAACCAGGTAGAAAATAACTGTGTCCACACCTTTTCAGTGCTAATTCGTCACTGCGCATCTTTAGTAAATCCTGACAGTACTATTTTAACGCCAAAAAACGGTCTGCGCTGGCGCAAGCTGTTAGTAAATCTGGCCCTACATTTATTACTTTAATGCCAGAAGTAAAAAGCTAAATGTATGGTATAAATGTACACCAAAAGTACACCTCTGAAAGTGTGAGTTAGAATAGCTTGTGATAATAAACACATTAAGGGTGTGAAAACAGACTAGTGAGTAGATGAGTTTACCTGTTCTTGTTAGCAACCACTTTTTTCAAGACACAAACGTATCTTAAGTTTGTGTTATCCACAGACCTTATTTCAGGCATTTATCCAAAAACCCATTAAAAAAACAACAAAAAAAAAAAAAAAAAAAACATTGACTTGGGGACGATGGAACCAGAGATGATAAAATGCAACTTGTTTCCATATTTTAGCCTACAAAAATATGTCATCCCTGCAGCACTGTACATATTGCCCCATTATTGGCTGGATGTTTTCAATGAATCAGTTAAAGTAGGCCATGTTTTGGCCTACTTTTTTTCAGCCATTTAACCAAAAACCCATTCATAAAACCCACACACGATAGAACCAAAAGGCTAACTTTCCAGGATTTGGCCTACAAAAATACGTCATTCCTGCAGCACTTTAAATATGTTACAATTTTGAAGTAAGCATCCCTGCATGCTTTTTCAATTAATATTACCACAAAATTCCCTGTGCTCCAGAAAAGAATGGGTCACTTTCACATTTTTCAGTTGTGAAACTGCCATGAGTTTTTAAAAATAAAAGTACATAATCAATTTAGCTAGATGCTAACATTAAGTGCAAACGGTACAATCTATCATGTCAACATGTCATTTTATGATATGGACCACATAAAAACGCTTCTAAGTTTCATTTCACACATTGGTGCAAAATTTTGACAGTGTGCAATTCATAATGTAATGCAATTTTGAGTTGCATTCTCAGGATCAGCACAGAGGGTCGCTACAACGGGTCTTAGTGTAAACTGTCATCTTTTACAGGTCATTTTTCTTTTTCAACTATTGTCATAAAAGAGCTATGGTTGAAAGAGAATCATGCAGAGGAAGATAATTAAAGTCAGTTAAACTGTCAACATGTTTACAGCTAGTGCAGAGATTTGAAAGTATCACTATTGTACCCTTGAGTACTGAGGTTTGTTATGCCACAATAAGGCAAGAACGCACATCAAGTCTGTACGATATGACAGCATGCTTGTAATGTTTCTGGACCTACTGACACTATGCACTTTCCCATCAACAGATGAGTACACAGTTTTAGTGCAAAGTATAAGTATACCAAATGGGATCTCACCCGACCAATTAGAATCTGCATAAGTGGTCTGAGAGAAAGCACTGACCCCAAATGCGTCCATTGTTTATGGTTATTATGGAGATGAATGTTAAAAGTAGTGCTCAGTAGTAAACAATGAGCTGACTCTCTGGTGATATTGATCTGTGAGTGTAGGAAAGTGGAATAGACCTGCATCCGAGCCACAGAAGACAGTGAGTGGGCTGGCAGGGGGTGGAACACTTTATTGGGTAGAGAGTAATGAACTGGCAACATATCAGCGGTTACGGTATATCCGGAGCAAATTCTCTTACTGGAAACTTCCTGGAAGTCCTGACCTGTATAACTTAATGAAAACAAAGTATTTATTTTTAATGAATAATGTCATCATGTCATAAATAAAGAGTGGCCTGTCCATTTTGTTGATTATATACACTACTGTGCAAAGGTTTGGGGTCAGTAAAGTTTTTGTTGTCGCTGTTGTTGTTTTTTAAAATAAATTAATACATTTATTCTGCATGGATGCATTAAATTGATTAAAAGTTAGAGTAAATAAATAAATAACTAAAATGCTGTTCTTTGAACTTTCTATTCATTAATAAATCCTAAAAAAAGATGCATTAAAATGTATTTTTAATACAAACATGTAGAACAGTTTTCAGCATTGATGATAAGATTTTTTTCCTGAGCAGCGGATCAGTATATTACAATGATTTCTGAAGCATCATGTGAAACTGAAGTCTGAAGTAATTGCTGCTGAAAATTGAGCTTTGCAATCACAGGAATAAATAATATTTAAAATATACTAACATATAAATTTTAATAAAATTAAACAATATCAATGTTTTTATTGTATTTTTTTATCAAATAAATGCAGCCTTGTGGACCAAAAGAGACTTTATTGAAAAACATTAGAAAATGTTACAGACACCAAACCTTTGAATGGCATACCGGAACAAAAATAGCTATTAAAAATAAATAAACAAATTATTATTTTGATTCGTTTATGTGATTTAAAAAATAAATAAAGAAATTACTGGCAGCCCAACTTTTTGATGCTTTGACAATATTTTTTGGTAAAACAAACATGCCAATTAAGCACTTAGCGAGAGAAAAAAAAATCCAGAAGGTGAAAGTGAAAGTCTGTGGCACGTATCTTCTTTCCTGTCCTCTTCAACCCTCATGTGTGTGTGTGTCTATATATGTGTGTGTGGACTCAGGAGTTGTTTTGCATTTCAGAGCCTTTTTCAGAATCCCTCTTTATGTCAGAGCACAAGGACATGAGGTAGCATGGGTCCTTGCAGCTAATTGGTCTGTCCTTCTCTTACAACTTTCTCTAACACTCTCAGAAAATAAATAACTAATGCGCCCCTTGGTAGTCTCATTAGCTCCCTGCAAATCTCCTTTCGTAACCTCCCTCTCTCGCTCACACACACGCTCCATCTCTTCTCTTTTTCTTATTCTGTAAGTGCACCCATGAATAAATCTGGTGTCTGTTGAGCCAGTGGGCCTCAATGGTCTCTCTTTGAAGGCGGCGTAGGACTGGCAGTGCTTTGTCTTTCCCAAACAATGGCCACTTTAGCGTGTTACCTCTGAGGACTGCGTTAGCCATATGGCTGCCTCCGCTTTGCCAAGGAAAGCACGTTGGTGTCGTTGTGAGAGAGGCTAATTTGGAGTGTGCTTTTATTGAGAACAGCCCTGTATACTTATCTCTCTCTATCCTTCTCTCTTTTGCTCGGAAAGAACAAAAACCTCCCTCTGTGCACATTAAGAGAGTTCTTGAAGTGTTTCCAAGCAGCCATTCGGATTTTAAATAGTCTCTTCGAAGACAATACACAATGGAAGAGCTACGGCAGAAATGGCAGGTCCGGAACTCGGCCAGAGAATGACATTTGACCCCTGAGGATGAGATCCGAAGCATTCTACCCCACACAGGATGCCACTGTTTTCAGGACAGTTTTAAAATATGAATGCAACCTAAACCCAATGTAGAAAAGATGAGAAAAAGTTCAAATTCAGGAGGAAAAAACATGAACATGAACAAAACTTTAACGATGCAAAAAACTAGTTATGAATAAAATGTAAGTAGGACAAAACTCTGATTGGTTGTTATGGCATTGCTACTTTATGGTGTTGCTAGAACATTGCTATTAGGGATGCAACAATACAGTTAGCCCACGGCTCAATAAATACCTCAGTTTTTTAACAATGTTTTTCAGTTCAGTTCGGTTGAAGGCTTGGCACATCAGATTGTTTTTTTTTGCGACAAATTAACAACAAAAACTCCTGTAAACTTCTGTATACTGGAAAAAGCATGGACTATTATATGTCTACTTAAAATTTATTTTGAGAGAGGTATTATTTTTCAGATTTTTTACCCAAAATATGATGGGTTGGCCATTATTGAGTGCTATAAACACATGTAGTGTGTGTGTCATTATTCATACTGGTAGCCAGAGGGCGCCCTCGCGCAGAAAATCTGCATGTGCATCACAGAAGTAACAGAACTTAAGACACTCCAGAAAATCCCTATGGACAAAGATATCGCTATCGCTGTAAAGGAATAAAAAGAAGAGAGAAATGTTTTGAATGATGAATCATGAAGACAATAAACACTCATCTGTGGCAATATATGGTTTATCTGTGTTCTTTAAGTCACCTCGAGTATTTTCATAATGATTAAGTATATTTTTTAGCCATTGCTAATTGACATTCGATTGATGTTGTGGAGTAAAAACATGTTATAATGTTTTCTTTTGTTGAACAACAGGTTTAGAAATGCTTCTCATTACAAGTCATTACAAGGGAAGATGTTTGGCATGTGTTGCTTTTTCAAATGCCCGTTATTAGCAGAAAATGTTTTCTCATCTCAGCACGTAAGTTAGATCACAGACACACACAAACAGAGCCAGTTTGAAGAGATATAAAGCACGGAAATGATTTAAATGCAAAACTGAAAAAAAAAAAAATAATTCACAAGCGCGTACTGAACCGTGGATGTCGTACAGAACGGTTCGATATTATATTGAGAATTGTGACATCCCTAATTGCTATGCAGTTGCTAAGGTGTTGCTTATGGGGGGTTTAGCGCATTACTAAAAGTCACACTTACAATTTTTGGAAAATAAAACACTGAAGGAGGGAATCTGAGCCATATGTAGGGGAAATAGAGATGTTAGAGCTGACTCATTTGACTTTGCCTTGAAAATTGTCTTACTAATGGAGCCTGCTGACCACAGATTTGGATATATCACCTCCTTCTAGTCTAAATGAATCGATAGACCACAAAAACCTTTTGACTTCTTGCTAGGACATTGTAATGTGGTTGCTAAGGTAATCTAAATGGTTTTTAGTGCATTGCTATGTGGTTTCCTAGGTGGTTGCTAGAGCATTACTGTGCAGTTTCTAAGGTGTTCTGAGTGGTTTGTACTGCATTGCTATGTGGTTAAGGTGTTCTGGGTGGTTGCAAACTAGCTCTAGGATATTCTGGTCCCTAGATATGACTCAGGTCCATCCTTCTATATTGTTCAAATTTAAATATGAGCACTCACCACTAAATATTAAAAGAAAAAGTAAAAATAAAAAAAAATAAAATAAACCATCTTCTTTTTAAAAAGACTTTAACACTTTCCACTGCTTTTTGCGTTTTCACAGGTATACTGTAGGTGGCGCTATTACACATCTTCTGAACGAGTACTGAATGTCTGGACCAAAAACAGCAAAGAAAGAAGCAGAAACAAGTTATCGCTTATGTAAGCAGATGCATATGCATATGCAAAAGAACGTGATCCTCAAACATTAAACAGCATATATAAATCAAAACTGCCTAATGTTACCAAATGAAATGTCGAACCAAGAAAAGTGGTATATGACCGTGCAAGCTTTGGGGCTGTTGTTGGAAGCGATCTCCATGTTTTGATCAATTTTCTTTGACAAACACCATCTTCTCAGATTTTTTTCAAAATGTTGCTTTTTATTAAAATTGAAGCCAAAATAAAAACTTTTTGTTCATTTTTTTATTTTTTTATTTGTTTGCTTAAAAGCAGACTCTCTTCTTTCTTTTGACATGTTTACATATTGTTGTATGAATATATATGGCCATGACATTTTTGTGAAAATTATCAAAAATGCAGGTGGTGGCATGCAATAAAAAAAAAAAAAAAACGCTGGCTGCAAAAGAGTTAAAGAAAAGTTTTTGTGGTCTATCGATCAAGTTAGACAAGAGAGTGGTCATAGATTCAAACTTGTGGTCCAGAGACTCCATTAGTAATATAATGTCCATGGCCGAGTCAAATGCATCCACTCTTAAGATTCTATACTCTTATCCTTAGATGCAGCTTGGGTCTCTCTGATTATATCTGCAATCAAGCCGCATGTTTGTCACAAACAAGTAGTATATAAGCGACACAGTCATTCAGAGTTTAACGCATGCTTACATCTGCTGAATACCTTCTGTCTCCAGAGAATTGATTGTGTGACTGTTTGAGATTAATCACAGATGCGGCATGATAAAATATCACGTTAATCATGGCATGCAGATCAGCCGCTAACACGCTAATGTGTGGAAATGTGAGATGCTCACGTGCTGAGCATTTCAGGAAGACCACCCGCCCCCCCTCCCCCCCGCTGCCTCTCCATTATACCAAAACCCAAATACCACTGAACGTATTTTTAGTTATTTATTAGTCATGATGGCCACTAAATGCAAATATATTTTAATCAAAGGCTTATGTATGCTGTAATTGCCACATGATTATTCAAACTTTGCTTTTCGTAGTGTGACCAGACATTATCAGCATTCACTCGCCATCATGTCATTCCAACGTGATCTCATGATAATTTATGTATTTTACGTAAAATGTGGTTCTATAAAACGTACATTTACGTAGTTTTTACAGGCACTAAAACGTACAATACTGACGTATTTTCAGCATCTAAACGTACAAATACTTACGTATTTTCAGAATTTAAACGTACAAAACT
>NW_015537937.1:2591550-2596819 GCF_001515605.1 Sinocyclocheilus anshuiensis | reverse complement strand
CTGACAATAGAACTATAAAATACGCCAAAAACACAACATAATTACGACATTAAACAATTTTATTAGTGCGCTGTAATCCAAATCTTCCGAATCCATACGACTGCGAGGAACAGACCCAAATCCAAGCCTTTTTTCGGCGATCTGCTTCTCCATCCTGAGCAGCGAGTCCAGTCAGTAACTGTGAGCAGCAAAGCCCGCGCTGACTGACGCGGTCTTTACAAATTCAAATGTTGCCGCTTCAAACGACAGGTTTTACGGCAGGATAATCGAACGCTCATTGGCTCTCGCCTGCATTCGTCACAGATTGCGACAAGCCGTGTTTCTGGTGAGGTGTGTTTGAATGATGCGCGTGTGCCTTCACGAGTTCACGGAGTGGATCGGGAAAATTATCTGGATAATATTTTCAGCGATTAACAACATAAATTCTGCTCTGGATCATTTTTCAGTATAATGAATCTGAATGAGGACTGTCAAACTGCAAAAAATAACATAACAACACCGTAAAAATAATGTGTTTAAATCATTCAGACCAGTTGTGTGAACCCGATCAACCGATCGACTAAACATATTTGTTAATGAATCAGGCATTGATACTTTCTTCATAAACTCTCTTAATCTAACTCACCAAGGAGAGCTAGGATTTAAAGAGAAAGAACTGCCCAAAATAAAAATGATGTCATGTCATTGCAAACCTGTATGACTTTCTTCTGTGGAACAAAAAAGACAATATTTTGAGTGTTGGTAACCAAAGAGCTTTGGTTCCCATTGACTTCCATTGTATGGACAAGCAACATTCTTTTGTGTTCCACAGAAGAAAGAAAATGATACCAGTTTGGAATGACATAAGACTGTGTAAATAATGACAGAATTTTCATTTTTGGGTTGACTGTTGATTTAAATTTCAATTGCTTTTCTTCACAAATTGCTATCATATGGCTTCAGAAAACTTGGAATATAGTGCACAACTTTTATTATTATTATTATTTTATTATGAGTTCAGAACTATAAAAGTACTGTGATAGATTGGCCATCTGTCCATCAGCATGAACTGTTGGGAAAAGCTCCAACAGCAACACAACCCTGCATAAGACCATCAGTTTGAACATGGATGGATTTCTTATATTCATAATAAAAATAATACCAATAATAATAAAGTTGTGCACTTTGTCATTATATGCTTGCATTGCTCCCAGACCCCCCCCCCCCACTTCACTTTCAGGTTAAATTTGAAAGAAAATGGGCGAGTATTTTGTGTTCCACAGAAGAATAAATTATTATAACAATTTTCATTTTTGCATAATCTATTTTACGTATTATTAATAGTACTATTAGTAGGTTACTAGAAACGTGACTACATTTTTGCTAGAATACTGTCACTGAAATTACCAAGAAATACTATTCTTGTGCCATGATTAATTTGAATAAAGCCATTTTTACCTCACGACAACCAATCTGAAGACTTATTTAGCACTCAACAGATGAATGAGAAAAAAATACATTAATAAACAGAGACAGAAATATAGACAGACAGAGAAAGAAAGAAAGATAGAGGGAGAGAAAAAAAACAGTTTATTTCTCTGGAAAGATCTCTTATTCTGCACAGCCTGTCATGCACTAAAGGTTAGTGGCTCCCTGTTAATTTTGCCAAGTCTCCTGCACAGAGACGCAAGAACTTCCGACACTGAAATAATTGGGAGTGCGGTAAGTCCACTGAGAGGTTTGGCCAAGGTCCGCCGCCTTCCAGGACGCCTTTCTTATAAACAACGTTTTTTTCCCCACAACATAGAGGCTTCGCTCGCTTCCCGTTTGCTGCTGGAGAGTGAGGCAGATCAATGATGACACCAGCGACCGTCTGCCAAGCAGAACTCAACTGCATCTGTCAGCCGCAGATTTTTACCCTGCGTGTATGGACCCGGAGCATCTATTTGGTACCTTAATGAGCCCGGCCTGTCGTAATGGGACGTAGAGGGGTTCAGGCTGATCTCTCAAATTAATTTAAATTTCTTTGCTAACAGAGCTCAAACTTAATCAGGTTTCCAGGAGTGTATGCTTTTTATGGATTTCCAATGAGAGGCACAGGGTGTTCTGGGAAAGATGAAGATGCATATCTCACTGGCCCGCTCTCATTCTCCAGGGGTCATTTAAAAGGATGGGCAAAGAAGTATTCTGTCATGTGTTTACAGTGCATTCATGCTCTTTTTAAAGAGATGGAAAAATATTAAACACTGTCTGTGTTTACAAAGCTGGCTCTGTTAGGAGATGAAAGCCACCTCAAAAATGTATTAAAATGAAATAAACAACCAAAACATAAGATATACTGAATTTAAATGCAGGTTTAAAAAAAAATCCTCAAAGTATTATTTTACATAATATCTATAGGCGATAACACTAATATAGTGTAATAGAAAGAAAAAAAAAACTGGACAAAATAAAGTGAACACCTGGTAAATAGGCAATATTTGTTTATTAAGGTGTTTTACAAGCATTTCCCTTTAATATGGCTTCCAACCTTCAAAGAATAGATTTGCTTCAGAGGGAATCTGTTTCTCATTCTTCTCTGTAACACTGCCCACAATGGTTTGATAATATTCAAGTCAGGTGATTTGTCTGGCCAGGACAGATGTTGAAGTTCAGCTAAGATCTTAGTGCTCCAAGTGTCCAGGTTTTAGGATAATGGTACCATCTTTTAGCAATTGGAGCACTTTCACGCCTTTCATGTATGCTGGCTTTGTGAAGTTATCTGTGGTCTCAATTGCAGTCATAATTGTAACAACTGTTGCTTTTAAAACACCAAACAATTGGGAATAATGTTACTGGTGCTCCTGCTAAACAAGCTTCCAATGAAAGTCTCCCATTTCACCAACGACTTGTACTAACCACTGCTGAACACCATTTATACTACACTGATTTACAATTAGTATTAAGAATAAAAGATAATCACAATGTTTTCACTATCTACTTAAATGATATTAACTCTTGTAAAAATAGTGTGTATACATACACTCTCATTAATTGATTTACTATATATAAAACCTGGAAACTTCTTTAGTTGAATATAGATATTTTCAGGTTTTTCATGACCAAAAAAGACCCGCAGCTCACTAGATATTGCTGTAGATGCCATCAATGTTTCTCTAGGCTTTGCCACTCTCTATTACCAATAAACACACATCTCAACCTCCCACGCCGGATAAAAGACACTCTCTGCATGCTAACATGACCACTTCACTTTTCACATTTTTTCCCCTCATTTTTGTCTCATCCCTTTTTGCTTAAGCCTTTAAAACACGTCCTTTCTAGCTGAACACATAATGATTAATTAAAAACAATTAGCTACCTTTCATTAATGGGAACTCACACTAAGCTATGTGGGGTCGATGTTTGGATAAAGTCAATAACAATATGATGTTTGCGATTATCCATGAATAATAGCAGTCCTCCTGCTCCGGTTTTACATTCGATAAAAGCTGACATTTGACAGTAAACGTTGGGTTAGAGGTATGTGAGAGTGGATTTACTGACTTTCTTCCCTATATTTAGACATTTTTAAATATTCAATTCCCTCTGCATCATTTAATATCAAGGTATTAGATTGAAATTATGGGGTGTGTGTTCGGCTCGGCACTTATTGGAGTGCATGAACCCCTGGCCGTGACAGCAGGTAGTTCTGCATGAATGAACAGATGAACAGAACCCATCTGTACCTCCTCATCATACATACTGTCCTCACGGAGAACCTCCGTCCACAAGGTCAAACTCGCAAACAAACAGAGTTTGTGGCAAAGTTTCAAGTTCACAGTCTGTGATGTTAACTGACGAATATCATTTTTGCTTTAGGATTTTTTTCTACCTTCTACCTTATATATTAGGCAAAAGTATGACCAAAAATGATGCAAAGCAACACACATCATTAGATTTTTAAAGGAACAGTTAACCCCAAAATGATAATTTGCTGGAAATATACTCACCCTCAGACCATTCAAGATGTAGATGAGTTTGTTTCTTCAGCAGAACAGATTTGGAGAAATTTAGCATTGCATCACTTGCTCACCGATAGATCCTCTGCAGTGAATGGGTGCCGTCAGAATGAGAGTCCAAATAGCTGATAAAAACATCATAATAATACTCAAGTAATTCACACCACTCCAGTCCATCAATTAATGTCTTGTGAAGTGAAAAGTTGTGTGTTTGTAAGAAACAAATCCATCATTTAAACATTTTTAACTTCAAACTGTGGCTTTCTGCTAAAATACTCTATCCATAAAACTGCCTTCTCCAGTAAAAAAAAAGTAACCTATTCTGAATCAGGAGAGAAATATGCACAGATCAAGCACTGTTTACAAGCAAAAACAGTCCAAAACAGTTCTAAACAAATATGTTGGTGGATTTTGATGTGAGAAGACAATAGGAGATCGACTTTTTCTTTGGAGGACACATTATTATGGTTTATGGATTATGGGATTTTGATCAGATGGGATGGTTTAAAGTTAAATCACCTTAATGATGGTTTAGTTTCCTAAAAACATGCTCTGGAGACATGTGGATTACTTGTGAATTATTGTGATGTTTTTTTGTCAGCTCTTTGGACTCTCATTCTGACGGCACCCATTCACTGCAGAGGATCCATTGGTGAGCAAGTGATGTAATGCTAAATTTCTCTAAATCTGTTCTGCTGAAGAAACAAACTCATCTCATCTTGAATGGCCTGAGGGTGAGTACATTTCCAGTATATTTTCATTTCTGGCTGAAATATTACTTTAAACATCTGAAATATGGTGATATATTTTGCAATCTCTCTAGTAAACAGACCCTAAAATATATTAGCACTTAAAAACATCAAAAATGATGGTCTGTTCAATGTCACAATTCAAGAAACTGCAAGGTAATACTACACTTCCATCTGCTTCTCTCTCTTACACTAAACATACTGACATATTTCATGCAACATAACACAGCGCACTCAAACGCATCAGAACCGGAGAATGAGAAAATGAGGGTGAGAGAGAGAGAATAAAAAAGAGAGAAAGAGAGATTGTTGGTTGTAGGTGGAAAGCCCGTAAAAGACAAAAAGATTCCCATCAGCAGATAGACAGATGATTCCACATCGCTCTCTGAGGGCCGAGAGATCTTTTTTAATGTGGTGCCCAGCTGCTCCCAGTAATGGAGTTTAATGACTCACTCCTGTCCTTTTTATTATATTTTCTTTGCTAAAGCTAATCTCCACCTGTCAGACTGCCTGCAGACACACACACACACACACACACACACA
>NW_015537937.1:2587965-2591398 GCF_001515605.1 Sinocyclocheilus anshuiensis | reverse complement strand
ACCTGTCAGACCGCCTGCAGACACACACACACACACACACACACACACACACAAAGACTAAAAAGAACCAGCCATCATCAACTACCTCAATCATGTCACATCCATAGTTATTACTGTAAACCAAATTTTAAAAAATCACAAAAACTACCAGTGAAGCATATCTAACTCTGATAAAGATGAAAGGCAAGTTTGCAACAGAACGAACTAAACTACAACTATAAATAAATGTAAATTAAAGAGAAAAATACTTTACAGTTTATATTTTATATTAATTAACTAACCCTCTGGGGTCTGATGGTGTTTTGGGGCCCTGGAGAAGTTTTGACATGCCCTGACATTTGTGTGTTTTTTTTTCAGTATCTTAAAATCATATTAATGGTGTGTGGTCTTGTAAATTGAAGGGACCAATCAGCATTTGCTTTTTTACATAAAATAAAACAAAACTATTGCTATTTTAAATTAAAAATAAAACAAATATCTTATATTCCTTATGATCAGTATTCTCCCTGTATCAATATTCGCATTCTTTTTTTCTTTTTTTTTTTACATACATATTTCAGGGAAAAAGGATTGACCATCATTCAGAGTAAGTCTGTGAGGAGGAGCATCTGGAGCATTAGGCCAATGAACCCTACACTCAATTATTTATATTCAACCAAAATCCAAACTCAGAATGCACTAAGAATATAATTGCACAAAGCCCTGAAGTCTAAAGCAAATGAAAGAGAAACTAGTCAGTAAAATATTGTAATAATACATCACAGTTTTAATGTCTTCACGTATCTATCCTCAACCTAAGCACAATATGCACTCTTCAGCACAACAGTAACCCAGAAAACAACAACATAACAGAGACTATTTTAAATCCCAACATAACAGAACATTAATCACCCACAAGTTTCCCCCTTCTTTCCATCTTGCTCAAACACATCAAATAACACTTAATTTCAATATTCACTCTCCCCATCCAGTCTCAAGCAAAGAATGCTGGGAACTAGAAATCCTCTGCCCAGTTCCAGTTAATGCCAACAAAAATGATTCATGTAGTCCCAATACTAATGGATTAAATAAACGTCCATTTTACAAATTTAAGTGAATTGCACACAATGAAATTTGTAGCAAAATGTTTCATCAAATATTTTATCTGCTTTAGCTCAAATATCTATCTCAACTAAATTTGAATTTCCCATTGCAGACTGACCCCATATCATTCCTAATGTGATAAAAGTAAAAATGTTGGTGTGGCCTAATTCAGTTAGACAAGATAGAGATAGAGGTTGTGGATCCAAACCTGTGATCAACAGGCCCATTAGATCATGTTCATACTGAATACATTATGGCTGCATGTAGTTTCTCTGAATGGTGCGAGAAGAAGCCAGTGCGGACTTCTTCTGCCTTTTAACCCTTTGACTGCTTCTGCTCAGGGTTTTAAAAGAAAGACTTGATGCTTTTATCATATTGTAACTTTCCCCCAGAACTCCCATAGAGCTGAAACAGCCAGTCAAACTGATGTGAGAGTCAATTAGATGTCAGAAAGCAGAACCAGAAATGTTTTGATGGTACTGTCATAGGGGTGTATGTGCACAGGATGACAGCCATTATATATCACACTTAGTGTATCTGCAAGTTAATAATAAATATTTTTTTAGAACATTTCTATAAGTGAATACATATTTCACACACACACACACACACACACACACACACACACACACACACACACACACACAACCGGCTAATATTTTATTTGATGAAAAACACAGTTAAAAACAGTAATATTGTGAAATATTACAATTTAAAATACTGTTTTCTATTTTACTATATTATAAATATCTTGTCAAATATATATTGCAATGACAGGAATAAATTACATTTTAAAATATATACTTTAAATATGTTTTATATATTTTAAGTTGTATTGCGGATGGTGAAAGCTAATTCCAAATAATCAGTTCTCATTCTGCTGGATCTATCTGCCGCTTTTGACAATGTGAATCATAAGATCCTCCGGTCCACCCTCTCATCACTGGGCATCACAGGGATTCCACTTTGCTGGTTTGAATCCAATCTCAGAGGTAGGTCTTTCAGGATGGCCTGGGGAGGGGAGGTATCCAAAGCACATCAACTGGACACGGGGGTTCCTCAGGGATCAGTTCTTTGACACCTCCTCTTCTCCATATACAGTACACTAAATCACTGGGACCCATCATACAGGCACATGGTTTCTCCTACCATTGCTATGCTGATGACACACAGTTCTATCATTCATTTCAACCAGATAATCCAACGGTTGCTGCACAGATCTCAGGCTGCCTGGTGGACATCTAAGCATGGATGAAAGAACATCACCTACAGCTCAACCTGGCAAAGACTGAGCTTCTTGTCTTCCCTGCCACTCCATCTCTACAGCATGATTTCACCATCCAGTTAGGTTCATCAATAATTAGCCCATCAAGTTCTATCAGAAATCCTGATGTAATCTTTGATGACCAGCTGACTTTCAAAGATCACATTGCAAAAACTGCTTGACCTTTGAGGTTTGCATTGCACAATATCAGAAAGATCAGGCCCTTCCTAACAGAGCATGCTGCACAACTTCTTGTCCAGGCCGTTGTCATTTCTAAGCTGGACTACTGCAATGCTCTCTTGGGCTGGACTTCTATCATGCACGATCAAACCTCTACAAATGATTTAGAATGCAGCGGTATGACAGGTCTTCAACGAGCCCAAAAGGGCCCACGTCACACCTCTCTTAATCTCCCTGCACTGGCTACCGGTTGCTGCTCGCATCAAGTTCCAGACATTGATGCTTGCAATGCATATAGAACAGCCACAGGCTCAGCACCCGCCTACTTCCACTCAATCTTACGAATCCACATCCCCTCCAGAAGTCTGAGATCTACAAGTGAGCAACGCCTCGCGGTACCATCACAGAGAGGAACAAAATCACTTTATGCTTTGTGCATTAACAAGTACTATATGCTCTCATTAGATGCAAATATCGATACTGATTCCTTGAATGTTTCAGTTACACAAAATCCACAGGAACTGTAAAAAAAAGTAATTTCCACTCAAATACTGTTCATTTAAAAAACAAAAGTTGATATCTCTAAATAAATCAGTTTTAACATGAATATGAATATCTCTTTTGATTTGAGACTTTAGTCTTTGCAACTTTACAGATCTTCTTTTTGCACCAAGAGCTTGTAACACTCCAAAGAGAAAGGCAAAATTGAAATTGCATCATATGACCTCTTTAAATAAATGCACAGCTAAACAGATGAGTTTTGAGTCTAGATTTAAATGTGGCTGTTTTAGCACATCTGACATTCTGGAAGCTGATTCCAACTGCGGGCAGCATAATAGCTAAAAGCAGACTCCCCTTGTTTTGTGTGAACCCTTGGTATTTCTAACTGACTCGATCCTAATGATC
>NW_015537937.1:2574802-2587247 GCF_001515605.1 Sinocyclocheilus anshuiensis | reverse complement strand
GTACTTTAAAATCAATCCTAAATATAACTGGAAGCCAGTGTAAGGACCTGAGGACTGGTGTGATATGCTCAGGTTTTCTGATTTTTGTCAGAATCCTGGCAGCAGCATTCTGTATGAGCTGCAGCTGTCTAAGTGTGTAGATTCACACCTGTAGATCGGTTGCTTTGTTCCGAAACAGGGATTAAAATTATAACAATGTTACTTTTTATTCTTGGTGCGGTTCGCATTCACATGGCAAAGTTTCTAAACGGACCAAATTTGTTAATACAAGTCACGCGCGAGTAAACTGTTGTCTCATTGGTCAAAGATCCACGGTTTATGTTCCGGGATTCCACTAGCTGTCACGGCTGTCATTCGTCAGGATTGAACAATAACAGCTTCGCGGGCTTATTGTTGCTCACTACAACCGAACCGCTCCAGAGTTCGTTTTCAATCGAGCCGAGACCACCTTGTTCAGGCGATCTCGGACCGATTGTTTTGGCACGGATCCGGGCCCGATTGCCGTGTTCACATATGCCCAAACGAATCAAGCTAAGAGGGGAAATGCGCCAGGTTCCGAAACAATGGGCCAGGTGTGAAAGCACCCTAATAGTCTTCTTGGGAAGGCCGGCGAGGAGACCACTACAATAGTCCACCCTGCTGGTGATAAAGGCATGAACAAGTTTCTCCAATTTGTCATGGACGTCCACTTAGACTTATGCTCTCCTATACTCACATAATAACCTCTCCCTTCTAAGTATGACCGGAACCATTTGAGTACCATCCCAGAAAGCCGGACCCAGTTTTCCAGTCTCTCTAGAAGTATGTTATGATCGACAGTGTCAAATGCAGCACTAAGATCTAGTAGTACCAGCACTGATATTTCACCAGAATCAGAATTAAAGTGATTATAATTTATTATCTTAATGAGCGCTGTCTCTGTGCTGTGATGCGGTCGGAAACCAGATTGAAAAATGTCAAGGTATCCATTTGAGTTTAAGTA
This sequence comes from Sinocyclocheilus anshuiensis, assembly GCF_001515605.1. NCBI lineage: Eukaryota > Metazoa > Chordata > Actinopteri > Cypriniformes > Cyprinidae > Sinocyclocheilus > Sinocyclocheilus anshuiensis. The sequence goes on along the minus strand of NW_015537937.1, from coordinate 2,586,265 downwards.
GTTGTTCAGCTGATTAAAAACTACCTTTTCAATAATCTTGCATATAAAAGGAAGATTTGATATTGGTCTATAATTGCTCAAAATGTTGTTATTAAGATTGCTCTTTTTCTTTTTTCATATTAGTTGATAATCGTTAGTTGCAGCCCTTTAATGACCTCATGTGACAGTGAGCTCATTACAGGGATGCAACTGGCGATTATTTTGATAACTGACTGACTGAGTAATTTGTTAGTATGCTTAATCGTCTATTTGGGTGATTAATCATTAATCAACTTTTCGGGTGATTAATCATTGGGTCTTAACTGACTGTTCTAACACATTAGGCTAAAAACTATTATGTGCATGGTGTGGGAAGTGTGTCAAGATAGCAGGTTGACGATTTAAGGTGCTGTACTATTTCTTCCAAAATTTTGCTCTCAATTGCTACAAAAACAGACATAGTAACTTATTTTTGAAATTGCGGTCGAATCTGTCTGACCTCTGCATAACTTGAGGATGTGCTGATTGCCTTTCTGATATTATTGATCTTCTCAGAAAAGAAAGAAGGAAACTCATTGCATTTGCTGTTGGAGAGCATTACACTGGGAATCTGACTTGGGGGGTTTGTCAGTCTCTCAACAGTAGCAAAAAGAGTGTGAGTGCTGTTTAAGTTACTGTTTATAAGGTTTGAGAAGAAGGTCTGTCTAGCTGTGGCTAGTTTCACATTGAAAGCATGAAGGCTGTCTTTATAGATGCTATAGTGAATTTCAAGTTTCGTCTTCCGCCACATCCGCTCAGCTTTTCTGCATTGTCTTGTCATACTTTTCTGAACTGCTGTTGATTTTAGTGCGAGTGTTGTTTAAGTTACTGTTTATAAGGTTTGAGAAGAAGGTCTGTCTAGCTGTGGCTAGTTTCACATTGAAAGCATGAAGGCTGTCTTTATAGATGCTATAGTGAATTTCAAGTTTCGTCTTCCGCCACATCCGCTCAGCTTTTCTGCATTGTCTTGTCATACTTTTCTGAACTGCTGTTGATTTTCTCCAAGGTGATTTTTGTCTGCCAGTCTTTTTACTGAGTTTTACAGGAGCAAAATCATCAATAACATACTTAACTTTTGAGTTAAAGGAATCAAGAAGATCAACAGAGTCTGCAGAAATGCTTGGTGTTAAAGATATTATAGCCTCCATAAATAGCACACTAGTGTTTTCGTTAATGCATCTCTTTCTGACAGAGACATATCTAGACTCAGTGGTAGCAGAGACCAATATATCAAAGAAAATACAGACGCTACATCCTTAATAACAATGCTTGGTGTTAAAGATAATATAGCCTCCATAAATAGCACACTAGTGTTTTCGTTAATGCATCTCTTTCTGACAGAGACATATCTAGACTCAGTGGTAGCAGAGACCAATATATCAAAGAAAATACAGACGCTACATCCTTAATAACAATGGATGAAATGTTTAGACCTCTACTGAGCACCTTTCAGCACAATCCCTAAATATTCAAAAGACAAGTACTGACCAAATGACACTTGCTTGCATTGATAGACATCTTTAAATAGAGCAGCTACACCTCCACCTCTCCTAACAGTTCTGCAGACACTCATGAAAAGTAAAGTTAGGAGGGGCTGTTTCATTGAGGACTGTTGCACTGCAGCTGTCTTCTAGCCATGTTTCATTTGGAAACATAAAATCCAGGTTCTTTGTTGTTATTAAGGTTATTATTCTACTAGAGAAAGCAACAAAACATAATGCATTCCTTCTCATGCATCTGCGTCATTCTTAAATAATTCAGAACAACTTGGTGCGTAAAACATATTTTATACCTACAATACTGGTTAACTTCTATTAGTTACAATGAAGTATAGTGGTGTTGATGTGTCCATTGTAGTGTGTAAAGAAAATCCACTGTCTTCATCAGTCAGAATCCATCCATGAGCTGGGAGAATATATGGAGAGGTAATAAAGAGAGTAAATTCGGACAGTACCAGTCAGTCTTGTTTACCTGTTAGGGCTGAGCTTCAACCTGTGTAGATATCTAATGTGTTTTATATGAAAGTATATCTGTGTGTGTTTGTGCACATGTGTGTCAGCACCCCTTGACCTTGGCTTGCACACACACACTGTAAAAGCCAGAAAAAAATAAATCTCAGTCATATACACACTGACAGCTAATCTCATTCCCTGCTGTCATGCTTCATAATTATTATCTCTATGAACTGATCGAGTAGCGGGCGAGGTAAAATGGGGCTCCGTGGGTGGGGAGGTGAGATCGATCGCCAGCGATCGGACCGTCGATAATGAAACTGTGCTGTGCAGGAGGCCATGTTGGATCTCTGCAGGAGTCTGAGAACTGCTGCGGAGGGCTGTGTCTGATCTTCACGGCAAAGAGAAAGAGAGAACAAACCATCTTTAATGAGGGCAGATGCATGACCTTATATACACACACTTTTCTGATTATACAGGAACAAATAAAAGTCTGAGGAGTGATTGAAAACACAGTGGTGTCAGTTCCAGTTAAGGGGCAGAATATGTGCTCCCCTGGAAAGCAGAAGCACATACGAGATAAAAGACTGTTCAGAATGGAATACTAGCATATGACAGTATACTGCACCTACTGGGTTGTGCTGTTGTCAAATAACTTCAGGTGATGCCATTATTACATTATTTTATTTCAGCCAAACAAGTTAAGTTCACATTTGGAGAAAAAATGAGAAAGTTATGGATGGATCCAGCTGTGACAAATTTGTGGTTTGGGTTGGGTGGGGGGAAAAAAAATCACACAGTGTATACTATTCTGCATACTACTTTTAATTGTGAAAAAGTATGCATCACAAAATAAATAAATGTATGCGGCATCCCTTTTTAAGTTACATTACTGTTCAAAGTAATTTAATATTATCAAAATTAATTTAATATTAGTAAGTTAATATTTTTAATCACCCTTAATCACCACATTAGGATGATTTCTGAAGGATCATGTGACACGTAAACCTGGAGTAATGATGCTGAAAATTCAGCTTTGCATCAAGGAATAAGTTATATTTTAAAATATATTAAAATAGAAAGCAGTTCTTTATTGTTATGTATTATTAATTGAAATCATATTTTACAATATTACTGTTTTTACTGTATTTTTATTTATAAAATGCAGCATTGGTAAGCTTCATTTATCATACACTGATGCCTAGTTGTAATCACAGAAATTAATAGTCATATGTATTATATAGTTATATGTAAAAAATTATATAGTTATATAAAAAAAATTCAGTCAAATAATCAGGCAAGGAGGAGATATTTAATATTTGCCTTCGAAACAAACAACAATAAAAAAAGTCTGTGATCATTTACTCACCATTATGTCGCTACAAACCTTCCCGATATGGATCTTTTCCATACAATGAACATGAACAGGGATGGACACAAAAATGACAATCATAAAAATATAATAACAGCAGTCTGTTACAATGTAGCCATATGATATATTGAAAATATTAAGCCAACAGATAGCTTTGTGTCTTTCAGTACTTGTAGAAATTCAACAAATAAATGCATTGAAATATTAAACATAAAAAAGTATATAAAAATACATTTTTAGTTAATATTACAGTAGTTTAATCAAATATTTATCAGCAAATACCAGCATACTTTTCAGTCCTTTCCGCACACAAACCTTCTGCAACTTCTAAAAAAAAAAAAAAAAAAGTAATTCTGCATCTTCTGATAAAGAAAGAAAGGCATACAGGTTTGGAACGACATGAGGGTGAGTAAACAACGACCATTTTTCATTATGGGTGAACTATAAAGTTAAAACAACTGATATTGCTTCTAGTTTAAATTCCCCACTGGAAATAAAAGATGAAGTTGAGTGCGATACAATACAGTGTGCTCTGATTGTAGAATGCATATGTTAAATGTAGATGGACATGCAGAAAATTTGCAAAAACAGTGAGTAGTAGATAGTATACGCCTCTCAACAAACCCAGAGAGGGAAAATGACCTGTCGAGGTCATTTGAAGAGCACACTCATCTCCCACTATCAAACATAACGGCACTTTCTATTAAATTACGCTGAGTGGATCAGAGATTTCTGCTGGGCCATTCACAGCCATAACATTTAATTTTCCTTCGAAATTCAATCAATTAAGACATCCATGGTCCTGATGGAGAAATATCTCTTTTCCTGTCTCATTAAAGTTGTCATAAGAGGAATGAGAATGTCTTTTTTGAGCTTCTCATCTCACACACACTCATCGCTGCCTAACAAATCATGTCACGGTGACCAGTGATATTCTACCTGAGTCCACCATCCGAGAACAACCTTTCTAGATGATTTAATTTACGAGGGAAATGAAAACAATGCCACAGGCTCCCGGGCCCTTGTTTGGTCCGGTCCTGAATGATGTCACTGCTTTCCCCCACCATCCTTTATTTTTCAGCCCTCCAGATAAGGAGGGTCAATAAAGAAGGCAGAATGGATGAGGGCCCCCGTGAACAGGGTGGCCCCGAGCAGCCAGGCGGAAACAAGTGATGACTCATCTGTTCGGATGAAAAAAGAAGGGATGACACTCATCCATTTCCTAGCAGACGGAGGTGTTTGGTCCCGTAATGAAGTCATAATAGCAGATGACACAACTGTGCAATATAGACTTGCCCTCAGAAAGCGACACAGCGGGGGGCGTTTCATCATAAACTGTTTGTGTGTGTACGTCTGCCTGTGGCGTTTGTGTTCATATGATTTTATAGCAGTCTGGTGCCTGTCTGTGTGAGCTCCTGAAACGTGCTTCCGAAATCACTTTGTAAAAATGACATCTATTTAAGCTGCAGATGACAACAGCAGGTTTCCACTCAAATAAGGTCTATGGAGATCAACATTTTCATTACTGCAGATACGCCACACATACACAAGGAAAATTCTATTCATTGCTATGAAAACAAAGGATTTGTTTGGAATTGACTGCTAGCATAATGCTTACAGCGCAGTACATACTGCATTCTATTTAAAAAAAAACATGAAACAATATGAAGTTTGCAAGGTGTCACATGGTAGTAAACCACTGCTTGATTCTAAATTGCTGACACAATGCCTTAATTCAGAAAATGTTGTCGAAGTTGCTTGGAAATGAATATGGATATCTGGTATTGTGGCACTGGGGTCAAAGCTTTGGCCTTGCAACCAAGAGGCTGTTGAATTAAGTTGTGTATTGAACGCTTAACCTTAGGAGACTCCAGAGAAAATGTTCCTGTGTATTATGATGGGATATTAACTTATTGTATACTGAACAATGAAAAATGCATACTGCTGCATACAAATAAAAATGTGAAAAAGTATGCAGTATGCACAAAAAAAAAACCTGTATGCAGCATTGTTACTCCTCTACCATTGTACACTACACTGTAAAAAATGACCGTGAATTTCGCTACCGTATTTTTTTACGGTAAAATTCCGGCAACTACAGCTGCCATTTTTTTACCGGAAATTTTACAGAAATTTTTTACCATTTAAACGTTTGCTGTCAGTAAGATTTTTTTATTTTTATTTTATTTTATTTTTTTAAACATTGTTATCAATCATGTAAAAAAAGCTGTTCTTTTGAACTTTCTATTCAGAGAATCATGGAGGAAAACACACACAAAAATTAATAAATATTACAAAAAATATTAAGCGCCACAACTGTTTTCAACACTGATAATAATAAGAAATGTTTCTTGAGCACCAAATAAGCAATTAAAAGGATTTCTGAAGAGTGGAGTAATGACTGCTGAAAATTCAGCTTTACAATCACAGAAATAAACTACATTTTAAAACAGAAATCAGTTATTTATATTTAAATTATATTAAATTATAACAATATATTGTTATTTATAGTGTATTCAAAATAAAAAAATACCAACCACAAACATACATCAGTGTATTTTTAATTCAGCGAGTGGCATCCAGTTAACATCTCAAAAATTATTCAATACTTATGAACTTATTTTTGCATCCAATTTTGGCTATAAATATTCAACTTTTGGCCGTCCAATTAAATTATATCATAAAAAAAAAAATAATGACTTGACGGTTGATTTTACTTCCCGTTCATTCTCACTGGAAATGTAAAGTCAAGTTTAACTCTGCATTGTGGGATATGAGAATGCTTAATTACTGCACAATCTGGCAGGTGTAGTAGGTCATCTGGGTATTTTATGCATACATAAAATATGCATACCATGCAGAGTGCACAAATCGCATGATACTATCTATTATTTTTGAAACACAGTATGCAATTCTGACATACCCATACATGCATTCCTAACAATTCCCAATCCACAGAGGGGGTGGAAGAGGGAAAGAGAACATAAATAAAGTTTGACACCCCATCTACATTGCAAACGACAAACTAGCATGCTGCCATTATAACCTAGGAAGCTGTATGGAGAGCAAACTACAAATACATACAGTATAGAGACATATTCTGCAGTTTGCAGTACAGGCTTCCCGCTGTGATGAACATGAGAATGATATGATGTGAAATAGCAGATTTTTTGAGGATAACTACATCCTCAGCTATATATATTTGAGTTTAACAGCTGCTCTTAACCTTGACCTGTGTGAGTAATCACTTAAATGTAAATTAGACTCCAATATTTGAAATTAAATGGCAGTTTTCCAGAAGAAATAACTAATTACCTTCCATTTCCCTGGCCAAGCGCTGCCATCAGCCCGTCTGGATTCCTGCCATCCTTGAGCAGACCTCGGAAGGAAGAAAACATGTGTTTTCACATACATGAATAAAAGAAAAAAAAAAGTATTGCTGTCTGTTCCCATCTGGCTGACCGATGACTCACACGGAGATGAAGGCAAGGTTAAACCTCAGCGCAAGGAATATGATCTAAAAGAACAAGTGAGCTTTTTTATTTTAAAAGCATTTAATTAAATAAAGGCAGGTACTTGTACAAATGTAATATCTGTAAGATGCTAACCCGATAAACGTCAGGCTCTTTGTGCAGATATATTATCATGCTGGAGCACAGCTGTTCAGAACAAATCAACAGGTACCTAAAAGCACTCTTTCAATACAGAAATACATTTACTAAACAACATTTACTAAACAATATCTAAACAACATTTGAGTGGTGCTGCCCATGCAAACTATGAGATTCATTTTGGAATGCTAAGATGTATGAGTGGATTTTGACATGTTGCTATGCGGTTGCTAGGTGGTTACTAGAGTGTTTTGGATTGTTTTTTACCAGCAAGTCAAAAGAGAGTATGCTCAAGTCTCCATGAAATATTCAAAGATACTTGTATTTAGTCTTTGTATGTTTCTGGGAGTTATTTATTTATTTACTTGCCTCTTTATCATAGACCTGAAAGAAAGTAAGCACAAAAGAAAGAGTGAAAGAAAGTGTGAAAGAGTGAAAAAGCAAAAGAAAGAGCGAAAGAATGAAATAAATGATCATCCACCATAAAGGAAGAACGAAAGAGTGAAAGAAAGAGCAAAAGAAAGCATGAAAGCGTGAAAGAAAGAGCAAAAGACAGAACAAGAGAAAGGGTGAAAGAAAAAAAGAAGCGAAAGAAAGAAAGTGCAAAAGAAAAAAAGAAAGTGAAATAAAGAGAGCACAAAAAGACAGCACAAAAGAAAGTGAAAGAGAGTAAAAGAACAAAAAAGTGAAAAGAAAATGAAATAAAGAACAAAAAAGAGCATAGAAAGATATCACAAAAGAAAAAGTGAAAGAAAGAAAGAAAGAACGAAAGAAAGTGAAAAATGAAAAAAGCAAGAATGTAAAAATAAATGTGAAAGAAACAAGAAAGAAAAATTGAAAGAATGAATTAATCAACAAATGCATTCACTTATTGGTTTAGCATATCTTAACTTAAAGGATATGAGAAATAATAATAAAAATAGTAACCACTCAAAATACCATAGCAATCACATAGCTACACCATGGCAACCACTGATTGATAATTATTTTCTTGCATTGTTCAGATGAGCAGAGGCTCATGTCAGAGAATATTACTAGAGTAACAAAAAGGTTAAAACATCCCTTCTTGTTTTCTTTTGTCATCTTCCTTTCTATTATTTTATCCTCTCGAGTCCCATGTTAAATAACAAATATGTAAAATCGTTCCTTACCCTTGGGGGTGACAATTCACACTGGTTTTATTTTCTCTTTGTAGTTTGAATGCTTTATTGGTCTCCTGGGGGAAAGACTACGGCAAAATTAAAGTATATAATTTTACATGAATTCATTATAATAAATCTAGAGTTAATACACCAGGGAATGTCTACATGTTTAAGTGTCACTTACTGTAGGATTAAGATTTGAGAAACACTTGGCTGAATTTTTCTGGAGAGAACGGCAGTAGTCGAAGCTGGAAAAGGTAAGTGAAAAACGGTCTGGTCTTCTTTGGGTCAGCTGTTTGATTGTCAGGAGCGTATGATGGAAGGCCAGAAGAAGGCCGACAAGCTGTTTACCACAGAGCAGGCAAGACACAAGCAGACACAGAGACAGTTCATACACGTTCAAAAGAATCCAGGAGCAAGTTGTGGAAGAGCAAGTTTGACCTGTGGACAAAAAATATATCTCAGTTGTTTCTTCTAGACAGCAACAAAGATAAATGGAAAGCAAAAGGCTGTCAGAATCGAAGAAGTAGAAGAGTTTCAGAAAAATCCCTACAGTGTTTCAAACTTATAATTGCCATGATGCCAACATCTGCAATCAAAAATATATGTCCAAGATCAAATTATATGATGCACCATATGGACAAAAGTATTGGGACACATCGCCTAATTACTGAATTCATGTATTTCATTCAGACCCATTGCCACATGTGTATAAAATCAAGCACAGAGCAGGCAAGCTTCATGCAATGGGTTTCCATGGTTGAGCAACTGTATGCAAACCTTGCATCACCAAGTTCAATGCCAAGCATCGGACGAAGTGGTGTGAAGCACACTGCCACTGGATTCTGGAGCAGTGGAAACTTAGGGCCGGATCCACAAAACATTCTTAGGAAGAAATTTCTTATTAACTGCCATTTTCTACTTATTTACAAACTTAAGAAAAAAATCTAAGATTAATCTTGAAAAGAATCTTAAAAATCCTCGTAAATAAATTCTTAAAGGTAGTCTAACCTCAGATGTGTCTTAAATATCAAATGGTAAGAATGATTTAATGGATTTATTGGGTTATTTGAAATTAATTGTTATATTTAAGCATTACAACAACACTAGTTACATATAATACATAGCAGGACTATTAACAGCGATGTGCACAAGTTTTCTGCAGTGACACACTAATGACTGATAATGTGAACAATGATCAGTCATGATTGTGTGTGATGCACCTTTTGTGAATTCAAAATTCAATAACAACTCTACAAAAACGAGTCAGATAGAGAACTTGTTCTTAATTTTAGCCTTTAGATACAAATGTTTTTCATTTAATTTATCAGCGAGTCTTCTGCAGGAAACGCCATTTATTCAATTAGATAAAGACTGTCTGATAAAGACATTTTCTTCTTAAGAAAAAATAAGATGTCCTTAAGAACGTATTTGAGAATTTTGCAAGAATTGCACTTAGGAACATTCTTACAAACTTCTTGGAAATTATCTTAAGAAATGTATTAACTTATTTCTTAAGAAGGTGTTCGTGAATCTGACTGCTGTTCTCCGGAGTGACAAATTGTGATTCTCTGTTTGCCAGTCTAATGGCCAAGTCTGGGTTCGGCAGATGCCAAAAATCTTAAGAAGAATTCAAATTCTTGAAAATAATCTTCTTAAAAATCATCGTAAATAACTTCTTAAATTTAGGACAGCCCCAGACTTGTCTTAAATCCCAAACAGTAAGAATTATTCAATGAATTTATTGGGTTATTTCAAATTAATTGTTATATTTAAGCATTACAACAACACTAGTTACATATAATACATAGCAGGACTATTAACAGCGATGTGCACAAGTTTTCTGCAGTGACACACTAATGACTGATAATGTGAACAATGATCAGTCATGATTGTGTGTGATGCACCTTTTGTGAATTCAAAATTCAATAACAACTCTACAAAAACGAGTCAGATAGAGAACTTGTTCTTAATTTTAGCCTTTAGATACAAATGTTTTTCATTTAATTTATCAGCGAGTCTTCTGCAGGAAACGCCATTTATTCAATTAGATAAAGACTGTCTGATAAAGACATTTTCTTCTTAAGAAAAAATAAGATGTCCTTAAGAACGTATTTGAGAATTTTGCAAGAATTGCACTTAGGAACATTCTTACAAACTTCTTGGAAATTATCTTAAGAAATGTATTAACTTATTTCTTAAGAAGGTGTTCGTGAATCTGACTGCTGTTCTCCGGAGTGACAAATTGTGATTCTCTGTTTGCCAGTCTAATGGCCAAGTCTGGGTTCGGCAGATGCCAGAAGAACATCACCTGCCTGACTTGGGCTAGGTTTCTCACTTCCAGTGAAGGGAAATCATAATGCTTCACCATACCCAGACATTTTGGACAACGCTATGCTTCCAAATTGTGGGAACAATTTGAGGAAGGCCCTTTTCTATTTCAACATGACTGTGCCTCAATGCACAAAGCAAGGTCCATAAAGATGTGGTTGGATGAGTTTGGTGTGGAAGACGTTGACTGGCCTGCAGAGAGCCCTGACCTCATCAAACACCTTTGGGAAGATCTGGAACAGAGATTGCGAGCTCAGCCTTCTCGTTCAACATCAATGCCTGACATCACAAATGCTCTATTGGATGAATGGGCAAAAATTCCCATAAAAAACACTCAAAATCTTGTGGAAATCCTTCCCAGAAGAGTGGAAGCTGTTATAGCTGCAAAAGACTTATTTGCTTCTTCTTATTGTTCGTAAAGAATTGTAGTAAGTTCACTTAAGTTACAAAAGAGCAACCTCTGAGCAATAAAACATTCCTCTATGGGGGCTGTTTAACTAAAAATTTAAATTTTGTTGAAGCTTTAGTACTGCAGTGTAGCTCGTGATTCTTTCCTCGGTGGATTTGATCAGTTTGTTTCAGACAAGATACCCAGGGCTATAAACTCTCAGCAGGTAACAGCAGGTAAAACTCGCGCCCTCAAAATCTCTCAGAACTGCAAACTCGCAAAACTTTGAATAATCCGTTTCATCAGTTTCTTCCTCAAGGGAAGTTTTTTTTCCAGATGGCAAACCAACCACAACAACTTTTTGCTATTGCTGCGGCACTGTCTGCCAAAGTCTTACCTGCAGAATGTTCTGGAAGCCTTTGTCGTGAATGGGAATGGGTGTTCCCAAGACTCAAAGCTAGTGAATTATCACCAAGAAAGTAAGCAAAACATAAACATCTAAAACGTACAAACAAAGCAACTACCCTAAAAGGAATCCATACACCTTCATAATTGTGTTCCCATTTTTAGGATTTTGAAACATTAGAAAAATTACATATATATCTGCTTAAAATAAAATAAAAACTTAATATTCTGCACTACTTCTACA
>NW_015537937.1:2574296-2574597 GCF_001515605.1 Sinocyclocheilus anshuiensis | reverse complement strand
CATCTTTAGGTTATAATAACATTAAAAATTCAAATCCAGATTTAGATTTTCAAAGATTTATTATAAAATAAAACAAATTTCCCAAAATGCAATAAATCCATGACACGTTTTTTTTTTTTTTTCAAAATGCAATAAATCCATTGAATCAATTTAAAAGTTATTTTTCATATTGAAACTTGAAAATACAAAACATGGTTAATCCACATATGACAGCCTCTGAACTTGGTCAATAATCTTATATACAGGCACTGGACTAAAAATACATTCAATCAGTCATCGCTCCCAAAATGAATTCAACGGG
>NW_015537937.1:2572893-2574258 GCF_001515605.1 Sinocyclocheilus anshuiensis | reverse complement strand
CATTCATCTTTGCCATGTTACATTCATTTAGTTGACTAGTGCTATACGCTGTATTAACAAAAACATAAATAGCATTAATAAAAACACTCACACTGACAAGCTATGCAATATTGCATTCATAATCGAATGCGACTCATCTGCGATTATGAATGCGATATTGCATAGCTTGTCAGTGATCTACGGCTCTGTGTATCCATCTGAAAGCACGTGATGGAGATTTATTATTAATCACAGAACCGGCTTTACTGACGAGATGCGCATGACAATCACATGCGATTTATCGTGCAGCCCTAAGTTTGTTTGTTAAAACAAACAGCCCTAAGTTTGTTTGTTAAAAGCGCTGCCATTACTGTTTAGAGTGCGTGGAATGGTGCGCTGTGATTGGTTGAGCAGATATATCGCATTCTGCAGAGAAGGGAGACTGGCATTTGTTGCGGTTTGGAAAGAAAAGGAGAAAACATGACAGAATAATTCAGCGGATATCGCATTTTGCGTAAAATAAAAAATTGACTTTCCAATACTGACCAGATACAATACTGTTTTTGGCGGAAACTCAATAAAACCAAAAGGTTTTGGAACCAAACTCTTCATATATAAATATTGCAACAATGCCACAGAAGAACCTTGCATTGAACAGTTATTAAAGTAACCCTTTTTCTTATTGTGAAGAACATTTTAATAATCTAAAGAACCTTTTGTGCAATGAAAATGTTCCATGGATGTTGAAGGTTCTTCATGGAACCATAGACGGCAATACATTTTTTTAAATATTTTTAAGAATGTTGGGTCCCCTTCAGGAACTCGAGCTGTGTCAAAACGCTATGGGAACGCCTTCAGCGTGACCACGCTCTGAATCATGTGTGCGATGGATACAGTGGCAGCTTTCTGTCATTCAGCAAGCGCTCTGTGTGTGTCAGTCTTATTTATTGTTGTCTGTCCCAGTTGCACAAGCATATTATGTCTAATGCTTCTCAGAAGACAAAGCTTAAGGGCGAGAGCAAGCAGCATTTTAGACTGTGTGTTCCTCCCTGTCCGCGTTATATTACGGGTGGGGATACACACAGTTTATGTGTTGTTTGTGTGGGAGCGGAGCTCGCACAGTCAGCTCTCGAGGGGGCTGATTGTGCTTCTGCCTGCTGCAAACGCTCCGCTCCCGGGTTCTGTCACTTCGGTCTAGTTTATTCATGGTTTTGTGACAGAGTCCTGACACTTACTATCATGTCGTGTTTTTATGTGAGCGCGCAGCTTCGAGTGTGCTCGAGCCATGCGCTCTCTTGTCTGCGTGCCTTGTTTCATGTTGGAGCGTGGTGTTCGGATCCCGGCACTCATGTCTTGTTGAGTTTCGGTTTCGTGTCGGGGGCCGGA
>NW_015537937.1:2561460-2572157 GCF_001515605.1 Sinocyclocheilus anshuiensis | reverse complement strand
ACTTCCAAAAGTGCATTCATCTTTGCCATGTTACATTCATTTAGTTGACTAGTGCTATACGCTGTATTAACAAAAACATAAATAGCATTAATAAAAACACTCACACTGACAAGCTATGCAATATTGCATTCATAATCGAATGCGACTCATCTGCGATTATGAATGCGATATTGCATAGCTTGTCAGTGATCTACGGCTCTGTGTATCCATCTGAAAGCACGTGATGGAGATTTATTATTAATCACAGAACCGGCTTTACTGACGAGATGCGCATGACAATCACATGCGATTTATCGTGCAGCCCTAAGTTTGTTTGTTAAAACAAACAGCCCTAAGTTTGTTTGTTAAAAGCGCTGCCATTACTGTTTAGAGTGCGTGGAATGGTGCGCTGTGATTGGTTGAGCAGATATATCGCATTCTGCAGAGAAGGGAGACTGGCATTTGTTGCGGTTTGGAAAGAAAAGGAGAAAACATGACAGAATAATTCAGCGGATATCGCATTTTGCGTAAAATAAAAAATTGACTTTCCAATACTGACCAGATACAATACTGTTTTTGGCGGAAACTCAATAAAACCAAAAGGTTTTGGAACCAAACTCTTCATATATAAATATTGCAACAATGCCACAGAAGAACCTTGCATTGAACAGTTATTAAAGTAACCCTTTTTCTTATTGTGAAGAACATTTTAATAATCTAAAGAACCTTTTGTGCAATGAAAATGTTCCATGGATGTTGAAGGTTCTTCATGGAACCATAGACGGCAATACATTTTTTTAAATATTTTTGGGTCCCCTGGGTCCCCTTCAGGAACTCGAGCTGTGTCAAAACGCTATGGGAACGCATTCAGCGTGACCATCATGTGTGGGCGAGACGTCACGGGCGGGGTGACATAGAGACCAGGGAGCTTAAAAGCACGTGCCGTGGATACAGCGGTAGCTTCTGTTATTCAGCGAAGCACTCTGTGTGTGTCAGTTCTATTTAATGTTGTCTGTCCCAGTAAAAGCATAAGCCATGTCAAAGGCGAAAGACAAGCATATAAGGGCGAGAGCAGACAGCATTTTAGACTGGTTGTTTGTTGTTTGTGTGGGAGCGGAGCTCGCACAGTCAGCTCTCGAGGGGGCTGATTGTGCTTCTGCAAACGCTCCCGGTCTAGTTTATTCATGGTTTTGTGACAGAGTCCTGACACTTACTATCATGTCGTGTTTTTATGTGAGCGCGCAGCTTCGAGTGTGCTCGAGCCATGCGCTCTCTTGTCTGCGTGCCTTGTTTCATGTTGGAGCGTGGTGTTCGGATCCCGGCACTCATGTCTTGTTCACATTGAGTTTCGGTTTGGTGTCGGGGTTCGGACACTCGCGCTCCATGTTCTGTCTTGTTGTGGGAGCATGCGGTCTCGAGTTTGCTGTCTGCGTGTGTTGTGTCTTGTGTCTCTAGTTGTCTTGTGTTGTTGCACACAGCTCGTGTTTTCAGCTGCGTGCTTTCATGTCATGTTATGTCTTGTGCTGTGTAGCACGCAGCTTGTTGGCTGCATGCTTTCATGTGATGTCTTGTGTGAACACGCGGCTTATGGTTATTCTCATTAGCTGCGTGTTCATGTCTTGTTTTGTTCAAGCACATGGCTTGTGATTGTTTCCTGTGTGCCATGTGTTCATGTCAATTGTCTTGACCCAACCCATCTTGTTACCTGATTATTGGTTAATTTGCCCCACCTGTGTTTCCCTCATTAACCTCCTCATTTGCTTCCTATTTATTCTCCTTGTTTTTGCAGTTCTGTGCCAGGTCGTCGTCGAACATTGCATGTATCCTGTCGTGTCCTGTCTGCCTTGTTCTGTCCAGCCTTGCCAAGCCTGGTTGCCAGCCTGTTTTCCCCTACGGGGTAGTTTTGGTTGTTTTGTTTTATTTTTGCCAATAAAAGCCCATTCTCCTGCATCAGTGAGTCCTCGCCTCATCCCTCCATCCCCAACACTTGACAGAGTGTGTCCGTGCTTGTGATCTTGTGGTTCCAGTCCCGCTGCTGCTGAGGCACGGTGGCGATTGAGATCGCGGGGATCGTACATGGATCTAGCAGACGGGTTGGAGATGGGCTCGCCCTTTCTCCGCCTGCACTCCCTAGATCTAGCGCTCTCTCTCGGGGTTCGGAAGCCCGTGCTGTGGTCTCTTCCCCCTTTGAGTGAGAGCTCGCTGTTGCAGCTATCTTTCTCCGAGGAGTTTGATATTGTTTGCATATGAGCAGACAGCTTTTGGATCGCTCGTTCTCCCTGCCCTTTCTAAATAAGGGGTGGGTATGCACGCAATTTATGTGTAGTCTGTTTTGGAGCAGAGCAACCACATGCAGCTCTCGAGGGGTCTGGCTGTGTTCTTTCTGTAAATGTCCCTAAAAAAAAAAAAAAGAGAAGAGAAGGAGCATTACATTTGATATTTAGCTCTGCTCCCTCTGACGTTTCTTCTCGCGAGAAGAAAGTCTTATGTATGTAGAACCGACAACGCATGCATTACGGTCATTCACGGTTCTTTATATTCAGTCTTATCATATTAGACCATGTTTACTTGTCTGGTTGTTTGGCTGCATTTAATTCTGAGGAATCAAATGATGTATAATCATCTGGCTTTGAGAAGTTCCCTCAGTGCCCTCAGGAGATCGGTCTGTCAACCCTGCCACCTCCGGTGCTTCAGGGCACAGCGGTCTCCAGAGAGCGCAGCTCTCAGTGTCTGCCCAGAAACATAGCGGTTCTGGGGGGCTCTGTACCTCGAAGGAGGTCTCTAGAGCAGCTAGTTCGGTCGTCCCCTGCCAGTCCTCCGCTTCAGGGCACCGAGCTGGCCGCTCTAAGTACCCCAGAGGCCAGTCTCGAGAGACTGGTTCCCTTAGTAGGTCACCTGGTGGTGTGGGAGCCCCTGCCAAATGTGTCTCATTGGGTTCTGCCTCGAGCAGGCTCTGGTTCTATCAGTCTAGGTCTTCCTAGGAGAAGACAGGTCTGAGGTGCCCATGGCTCAGGACTTCTGAGGGCATGCCACTCTGGGGTAGAGCGGTGTAGACCGCGTGTCTCATTGGGTCTTGCCCCGAGCAGGCTCTTGTTCTATCAGTCTAGTCTTTCTAGGAGATGACGCGGGTCTGAGGACCATCGTTTTCAATAGGAGACTTCAGCTTAGAGAGTCCTGATGCCATGGCTCAGGACTTCGGAGGGCAGGCCCCTCTGGGGAAGAGTGGTGTACATCTCATTATACGGTGCCCGTCTCTCCTCAGTGCCCTCAGGAGATCGATCTGCCAACCCTGCCACCCACAGTGCTTCAGGGCGCAGCAGTCTCCGGCGAGCGCTTCTTTCAGTCTCCACCCGGAAACGTAGCGGTACTGCGGCCGTCCCCTGCCAGTTTGCCGCTTCAGGGCACCGAGCTAGCCGCTCTGATTACACCAGAGGTCAGTTTTGAGAAACTGATTCCCTTAGCAGACTATTTGGCAGCGTGGAAACTTCTGCCAAATGTGTCTCAGTGGGTCCTGCACACTGTAGAGAGAGGCTACAGAATTCAATTTGGTTCTCCTCTGCCTCGTTTCAACGGAGTCATTCCCAATCTGGTGGGCCCCGAGCAGACTCTGGTAATGGAACAAGACGTAAACACTCTCTTGAGGAAGGAGGCCATCGAGGTGGTCCCTCCTCTCGACAGAGAGTCCAGGTTCTACAGCTGGTAGTTCATCGTTCCGAAGAAGGATGGAGGGTTGCGTCCCATTTTAGATCTGAGTCAATTGAACCACTCAGTTATGTGACTGAAGTTCAGGATGCTTACAATCAAGCAAGTTGTGTCTCAGATCAAGGACTGGATTGTCAAGATCGATCTAAAAGACGCATACTTCCATATCTCCATCCTCAACACAGGAAGTTCCTGAGGTTTACTTTTGGGGGCAAAGCTTACCAGTATCGGGTTCTTCCCTTCGGCCTTGTATTCTCACCCCACTCTTTCACGAATTGTGTGGATCTCTGCGACTCCAGGGCATCCGCATACTCAACTACATCGACGATCTGACTAGCCGGGGCATCCGCATACTCAACCACATCGACGATTGGTTGATATTAGCTCAATCTGAGTAGATGGTGGTTCAGCATCGAGATGTCGTTCTCGCTCACATGAAAGAGCTGGGGTTAAGACTAAACGCCAAGAAAAGTGTGCTTTCTCCACTACAGAGAACCACTTATCCCTGCGAGTGCTTACTTCATTTCCCAGAAGCTGCCACTGTATCCACCGCATGTGCTTTTAAGCGTCCTGGTCACTACGTCACCCCGCCCGTGATGTCTCGCCCATCCATTGGACTGATTACACATGTGACTCAGAGCATGGTCACGCTGAAGGCGTTCCCATAGCATTTCGAAGCAGCGTCTCGTTCCCTCGGGGAACCATGGTTACATGCGTAACCTAGAGATGTTTGCCCTTGCATGTGAGCAGTCCGGAGTTCAAAACCCAATCTTGTATTTTAATATTTAACACATAATCACACACTTTTCATGCTTTGCATGTCCACAATAACAGGGAGACTAGAAATAAAATGGAGAAACAAGAAAGAGAGACATCGCTGAACATGACAAATGATACATTTCTTATCCATCTCCTATATGATTGGCTGTCTGCACCTGCAGCTCCACTTGACCTCTACGACCCCCACCTCTGTTGCCACATTCAGAACAGCCTGACCTGACGAATGAAAGAACGAGATGAGGCACATGTCTAAACATCCACACAGTGCTCACTTTGATTCCAGCCTTACCCAGCACTGCAGATGCACCCAGCACTGCAGATCTCCTCCGAGACCTGTCTAATCACAACAGATATCCATCCAGCCATCTTTCCTCTTTCCCCTGCCACATCCTACAGTCAACAGAGCTGAGAAGAGAGAAACCGCAGAAGATGATATCAGAGCTTTTATTTGCTGTTTTACTGCTACCAACACCATGTTGACGTCTAAGGAAATTGAAGCAATATACTGTATGAAAGTGTGCCAAATCGCACAGTCTCCTGTTAATAGAGGCCTAATAACGCCTTCTCGTGTTTTTCATTTTTAATGCATGCCTTATGAAAGCATCTCTCCAGGGGAACGCGCACGCTCCTACATTTGAATGAACACAGCTCCAATAAATCTTAAGTTTATGCAACAAATAAATGAATAACAGCAAAGGAAATATGAATCCATCTTAACAGCCCCTCTTCAGTGTCAAAAGAAAATATTGCTCAATTTAAATTTAATGACTGGTTCCATCTTTGCTGCCGGAGTGGCTGGGTGCAGCACTGCTGTCGTAATAACAATAATAGACTGTTTTATGGGCTGCCCTTCACACGGGAGAGTCTGGCATAGACAATACACAACATAACCGCAGGAGCTTAACCAGCGACCGAGGCTCGGAGACAGGAACGTGACTGAGTGGAGGCTCAGCCTCAGGCTTGTCGAAGATTTCATTGCCCGAGAAGGTAAAAACAAAATTGTGCTTATACAGCTAGACAAGTGAGTCAGTAATGAATATTTCTGTTTTCATTTTACAATGTGCAAAGTAAAACATCAGTTATAAAAAACGAAGGGGGGGGATAAGTGAAATGAACCAAATTCAAAAAGAAAAGCTTATGAAAATATGCAACTTCTGCTCCTTCTCTCAGTAGAGCTTTAGACAAAATGTTAGACTATGTAAGCATTATTACTCATTATTGCATGCAAAACATTAGCCATATAAAGACATAAGGTACAGTAGAGAAAACTAAGACTAACTCCTTGCGATGTAATAAGACTCCAATGACTCCAGTGATGTCTGATTGTTTCAGCTGATTAAGATATTTGATGTTTAATGTACTGTCAATTGAGCAGGACTGTACATACAGCAATGCACAATTTCACAATGAGTGTGATTGACACTGTTATCTAAATTATGATGGTTTTTGGTGCAGGAAATATTATTAATTGCTAAAATGCTACAAAACTGGACATTTTAAAGGACCTTTTCTCAAATAACATTTTGCAGCTTTAAGTTCAGTGAAAGAGTTTGGGTGAAAGTGGGAAGTGATTAAAACTTTTCCTATTGTAACCTCTGTTCTACCTCTGTGCTGCCGGTGTGAAGCTCCAGGTTTCATTCTGACAGTATTTCATTTCCTGTCTGAGCAGTTTGAATTTGATTGACAGAAAGCTCTGGAATCTACCCGGTGCTGTTCTCAGAACTGGACCAACAGAACAGCTAACCTTTCCATCATTCTGCTGTATGGAGAGAGAGTGAGAGAATGATTCTCACATGGAAAGATGACATACTTTTTCTTATCCATACATCCATCTATACATCTAATAACAGGGTTATTATAATTAACTAAAATAAACTATTAAAACATTTTTGTTAATTGAAATAAGGCTGAAATGTAATTAAAATAATGTGTACATAAACTGTAACACTGCAATATGTACCACCATAGTAATATAATAAATAAATAATAAACAGATAGAAATAGCACAAGAGGAGAGAGTGATAAAGAAAGTTAGACCAGATACTGTAAAGAGAAGTGGAGAAAAAGATGCCATATCCCCTAGCAAGATCTGCTGCACTGCTTCAATTAGGATTTAATTTTCCTTACCAGCAGTCTGGTGATTTGATTCCATCTCAGCACTTTCATTTTAAAACAAAGACACATTCTGTCACTTTTACAGCCAATTACATTTGTTATATTGGATATTTATTGCCAATTCGGGATGATATACATCACGTTTACAGCTTTTGCTAATGTTTTGACTTTTAGCTAAGCACAGTTGACCATTAGCAAACTGTTTTCAGAGCCCACGTCAATCTGTCACAGCTGAGTGGTCAATTATCATCCGTCACATCCAGACAACTTTAATTCAAATGGAGAACACAATGGCGGCAGAGTGCAAACATTATTTAATATGAGCGACACACAAGAGGTAGAAAAGTTGTCTGAAATCAATTAAACAAGAAACAGTGCACAGGCAACAGTTTATGAGAAATCATCTGTTTTAGCATTTTAATAATTCACCATGTGAAGGTGCACCAGTGGAACACTAGATTTGCTGTTTTGGAACAAGGGAAATGGACTAAAACCACAGCCGTGCTCAGAGAAGTCTGTGTTTTTCTGTGAGCTCGATCCAAAGACACCCACATTGTTGTTGTCTTTCTGTTTGGATGAGTTTGGCTGTCTCTTCTCAGGCGAATAACAACAACAGATACTAAAATTTGCACTCAGCGAATAGAAGATCAGCCCACATACAACAGACTTCAGCTCCTAGAAAGCTGGTGGGTAAAAAAAAAAAAAAGGAAAGTATTTTTTAATGCAAGCCCGTTCACTTGGTGGCCATCTTGGGAATGCCCTTAGCCAGCTAGGCCCTATTTACGGTCATGCAGGTGTAGCCCAGGCCCAAATTAGGGCAAAATTAACAACTACAGATCCAAGAAAATAACAAATAAAACTCTCTTAGTTTATCAAAAAAATTGTTTAATTTCTATTAAGTACAATAATATTAAAATTATATTCATTTGAATATAATTAAGACATACTGTGTGGAAACCCTCACGACACGACAAATCCCCGACAGAAAACTGCTGCTGCGTTCTATTCGTGATGTATTGACACAAATTTCAAATTATTTTCAACTTCTCTATCTTTCTGTCGCTCGGCTCGCTAATGTCCGTCCTGTGCACTGAACGCTCTCTCCTCCACATCATGAGTAGACACGCCCCTTACTGATGATTGGCTACAAGTTTGTTTTGCTAGTCGGCCCGAATCAGATTTCTAAAGCGTTTTTGAAAAATCGCTTACCCCACCTTAAAGTTGTTAGAAAGATATGATAAATGAGATTTTGCTGTTTTGAGCGAGAGTTACACTCTTAAAGCCGAGTTAAGAAACTTCGAGATCGGATCGATCAACTTAATAACAGCTGCCAGAGTGTTTACCAGGGAATTGGTGAGTTCAGTATTCAAACTGAATACTGTTTTGTGTTATTTTAACTGATGTACTGTATAATATGAGGTAATGAATGTATTTTGTGCTGTCACATTTAATGATTTGTGCGTGATGTCGGTTATATGATGTTAATAACTGATTGTATGATCTGATAAGTTGTTAAGTGAACGATATTGACTTATTATGATTTAATGTAAGTGAATTAAGTGTGCGGTCCGGTTATGTGCAGGCCGGGTTTTTTTCGTGCTATTAAGGACTGTGTTCGAGTTATCGAATCACTGACGCAGGACTGCTTATTCACGGAGAGGAAAACAGATGGCAGGCCACCCAAAGAGCGGAACAGACTGAAATTTCTTGGATTCGCGTCGGAAACTGGTTGGATATATTTTTTGAGTTTTTTCACACACCATACTTCAAACTGAGTGGACCGAACATTTAACCTGTTGTTTACTGATCGAACTGAGCGCTAAAAACAGTTCAAAGGGGACGTTGTTTATTGATTCTCACGGTTCAATAAAGACTTGAATTCATTGACATCATATGGACATTTATAATTGTATTTACAGTTCATACGGTTTATTTTGACAATGTTTGAGATTTGAGTTGATTTTTTTTGTGTGTGTTGTATTTACCTGATCATTTCAGTGCCACAGTAAAAGGTTGAGCTGTCCAAAAGGCAGTGACTTTGATGTAGAAAAAAAAAAAGATTATTTCATAGAGGGAAAAAACGTACAAATTGAGAATATCCAAATAACGATTAAGTAAGTGTGTAGAACGGCACAAATATAATCCTGGTGAAATAAGACAAAATCTGGTGTTTAGGAGGGGAATTTCTAAACATTGATTGCAATATGTTTTGTATTATCTGAGATCTATTAACCTTCTTTCTTTTTTTTTGTTCTCAAATTTCTGCTTTTGAAGGGTTGAATTATTTAAGATTTTGATATCGCTATTCATTTTTGTTTAGTTGTTGTGTTTTAGTACATTGTATCTCTCTTTTTCCTCAACGTGCATGCATATATAAATTAAATTTTTCTAAGTTCCGGTGCATGTGTTTTTTCTGCCTCCTGCATAACCTAAATCTTCTGAGGGTCCTGTGAGGTACTTATTACTGTATCACACAAGTGTTACATAAGTCTACTTCAATAAGAAAAGACCAAAATCACTTACATTTCAACTGCGACATGTCAAATCGCCAATAACATCTGACAAAACTGCATCATACATTCTGCTTCTTCAGCTAACATTCGCACTTTTCATTGAAAGGCAGGATTTACTTTCCTACAGCCAGGAGGTTGAGCGATTTCTCCCATTAATTGTTCTGCCCATCTTCTCTTCATTTTTGTTTCCTAAAAGAAGCAGTGAGTAATAACAGCCCAGATGAGCTCAGAACATTTTCGGTTCCTTTATCATAATAACCTATTATATTAAAACCCATGATCTTTTCAAGTCACCTTCAGTAATATAAAGAGAGATAGCAATGCTTTATTCATCCCAGAAGGCAACTTAAGCCGTAATATTAAACATTAAGTGCACAAAACACACACACACACACACACACACAGCGCAATCATGAAAGAACATTAAGTTTAACAGCATTACAGATGCAACACAAAACACAAATGCATCTGGCAATGCTATCGTTTGTCACAAAAACGCGCGCACACACACACACACACACACACACACTGTAATCAAGAAAAAACATTGAGTTTAACAGCATTACAGACAAAACACAAATGCATTATCTGGCAACGCTATCTGCATGTGAATGGGAGAAATGCTTGAGCGCACTTTATGAAAAAGCTCATGCAGATAATGGGCTGTTAAACAAGTAATAATAAACGTTCTGGAGGAGTATGTTCATCTAATCCTGTCAATCACAACGCAAGGGAATGTAATGGCTGCTTGCCTTGCTCATGGGACAATCCTTCCAGCACTCCTCCACCAGCTCATCTTTATTCTTATTGGTTTCTAAAGTGCCAAACAGCAAATGTTGGTTTCCTGCTTGCTATTCTGTGAGAAGAAAATTATCTAACATTCACACAAACTGGCTCAGATCATCACCACGCTTTACAAACATCATGGTTTTGATCATTTTTATAACCATTTTAACAAGTTAAACATGATTTTAAAGATGCCAAACAGCAGGCCCGGTACTAGGCTCGCTGGACTGGGGGGGCAATCAGAAATTGTGGTAGGGCAGCACTTTCTAGGGTAATATATTCATAGTTTACTTTTATTTACTCAATTTTCAGTCTTGCATTTTGTGTCTGTGTGAGTGCAGAAATGTTAA
Source organism: Sinocyclocheilus anshuiensis (assembly GCF_001515605.1). Taxonomy (NCBI): domain Eukaryota; kingdom Metazoa; phylum Chordata; class Actinopteri; order Cypriniformes; family Cyprinidae; genus Sinocyclocheilus; species Sinocyclocheilus anshuiensis. The sequence continues at coordinate 2,561,932 of NW_015537937.1, read as the reverse complement.
ATATATGTTAAATATGTGTGTAGACAATATTAAGCGAATGAAGTGAATCACACCCACTGCTCCGGGTGTGTGTTCACTGCTGTGTGTTTGTGCACTTTGGATGGGATAAAGGCAGAGCACTAATTCCGAGTATGGGTCACCATACTTGGCCACATGTCACGTCACTTTCACTTTCACTTATCAAAGCTGTGAAAACCTCCATTACACGACATTTATGAATGTCCTCATTTATAAATACAATACATAGTTTTTTGTATAATACTGCATATATAATATTATAATATAATATTTAGGGCTGTCGCGATTCGTCGATTTTATTCGACTATTCGATTTTTTTAAATCCTCTACTTCATTTTGCTCGCGTCGACTAACCGGCAAAATACCGGAAGTGGCGCATTTCACGGACGAGAATCCATAAAACACATTATTAGACTGTTTCCCAAGGCTGCATGATATATTAAACCCATTTAAA
>NW_015537937.1:2560598-2560996 GCF_001515605.1 Sinocyclocheilus anshuiensis | reverse complement strand
TTAGCTAAGTAAGTGTGTGTGTGTGTGTGTGTGTGTGTGTGTGTGTGTGTGTGTGTGTAGAATAAAAACAACATGTACATGAATGTGATTATTGTGTTTTTGTTTTGCCTTTTTATGTAGTTTGGTTATGTATTTATTTATATGTGCATTTATTTTTACTGGGTTTTAATAAGCTGTGTACAATGAAAATATCCGAGAGCAAGAGAGAGTATTCGAGAACGTCTTTAAACCGTTATGACAAATTTAAATGCGGTCTTATTGTTTTATTTGACCGAACTGGCCAATTACAACTTAGCAGGTTCAAGCTGTGTTTTCTGATTGGCTAAACATTCTGAGTTAAAAAAAAAAAAAAAAGTAAGTTTAAAAAATGCAGTGTTATTTATTCAACATTTTTATTT
>NW_015537937.1:2559713-2560534 GCF_001515605.1 Sinocyclocheilus anshuiensis | reverse complement strand
TCAGTGATTTTTCATGTCATTTGTCAGTTCGGTCAAATAATTGAACAAGATATAAATTTGCCATAAAGGTTTGACTTCTGTCCTATATTCTCCCAAAAGTTCTTAATAGCAAGATCTAATTTCTCTGTTAACATGGCTACAGAATACGCACCTTTATTAAAAACATTACAATTTTGGCTGACTAGCCTGCTTATTGCATTATTATTATTATTATTATTATTATTACTATTTACACATATGAATGGATATGTACAACAAATTATATATAATTATTAATTATATATAATTTGTTAACGAAATTACTGACGGAAATGTTCGTTGACAGACATGGACGTGCAAGTCCTGCAGGTGCAGCACAGCTTATCTATAAATAGCCTATTTACAGACAAACAATAGCCCAGAATGAGCGCAACGGCTAAAGTTTCACATTAAGCATTGCCATCTCCCTCATAGAAAACCGTTAGTTTAAATAAAACACTTAATGTGGCTTAGCTAGATGGACGAAGACAATCATATAAAAAGCCCAAATTTCAGTATGTTTATTAAAAATATGTACTTAACAAGCAGATGAGCCTATTTTTGATCAAATAAATGCAGCCTTGATACAAAACATTACAAGTCTTACTGATCCCAAACTTTTGAGCGGTAGTGTATATTCAGAATAAAAAAAAAATAATAAATAAATAAAAAAAATAAAATATATATATATGCTCCACACAGAGATCTGATCTCATCATCATCCAGTCTGTCTGGAATGGCATGAAGAAACAGAACAAACTGAGACAGACTCAATCCAGAAGAACTGTGGCAACGTCTCCAAG
>NW_015537937.1:2552513-2559681 GCF_001515605.1 Sinocyclocheilus anshuiensis | reverse complement strand
TGTTAAAAGTTTTAGGCACTTGTGTAAAAATGCTGTAAAATGAGGATGCTGTCAAAAATAGTCATAAATAGATTTTCTTTATCAACTAACTTCTAATAACTAAATGAAATCAACATTTGGTGTGACCATCCTTTGTGTTTAAAGCAGCTTTTGCCCTAGGTGCACTTGCGCATAGTTTTTCAGGTAGCTTTGCAGGTAGGTTTCTTAAAGCATCTTGAAGACGTTGTAGTGTAGTGTTCTAATAATTTTGGCCACCACTGTATAAAATGTACACTTATTTAGCATGGATGCATTAGAAACACACACACACACACACTGATAAGACAACATTTAACAAGTTTCACAGGGAAAAAAATAGTTTTAAAATATATTAAAATAGAAAACAATTAATCTAAACTGACATAATATTATAGTGTTACTATATTTTTGATCAAATAAATAAAGCCTTGGTGAGCAGAAGATACTTCTTTCCAAAAAAATAAAAATATTACGAACTTACCAACACACATGCCATTTTTAAACCCTGGTATATGATACAAGTGTATGTACTTTCCCATACATAAGTGAAAAACATACTTTTAATACAAAGCAGAAGCGTGTGAATTGGAATGCCGCCTCAATCTACGAAAAGTGGCAAAATGCCCCCCAAAAGTTTTAAACCGAATGCTGTTCAATGGTTTAATCTCACTGTAACACATTAAAGTTCTGAGCGTGTTATTCTGCATGGCAGAGCAGCTTAAGCTAGAGAAACTCTGCTGCTGAGTTCAAAGCTCAAACAACTGCAGAAATCTTCTGTATGGATACCTGCTATTGCCGTTATAACGAAAACTTTGATAGTGTCTGGGTATGGTTTTGCATGGATATCACGTTACTTATGAAGACATATTACTTTCCCTATCCTTAAAAGCACACAACTTTGATATTTATCTGAGCGTATGTAAACACATCCCTTTACGCTCACAGTGGGAAACGTCACTCTGATCAAAGTCCCCGCCGCGGCTCGGTGTGTGGAACTTCTAAACCCTTACAAATATCAGAACTGTCAGCTAACATGTTTGCAGAAGCACACGAGAATTAGTGAGAGATGGCGCCAAGATGAATTAGTTAGGGAGGCATTTGGAATTTGGGTGAACACATTTGTGACTTTACCTTAAAGTGAAAAAAAGAAAATTCTGTCATTATTTATTGACATTGTTGCACACCTATAACACAAAATATATATATTTTTTTTTAAATGTGTTTTTTGTCCATGCAACACATAATCAAGTTGAATTTTTTAAATGTACAGATATACCAAATGCATTATTAATGAACTATTAGGATCATTTGGATTAAATAATATTAAAATGAATGAGAACATGCAAATGAAGTTAGGTGCATTATGAAAGGCTGTCCTTCAAACATTAGAAACATAAATTTGGCCTCAACACTTTGGTAAGTGTAGATGAAATTCTTAATAGATATAATGAAAGGTGCTTTGTGAGTTGAGAGAATTTCTGAAGATCTTTTGGGAGATTAGTCAAAATCAGAGTTTTGGAAATTTAATGGGGGGGGGGCATAAATACGTGAGCATAAATTCTTTATGATGGCGGTAACCCTGAGAAGACGTAAGTTTCCTCTCTATCCAGCAGTAGAAATATTTAAACAAGTATTATTTAAGACTCAACTAAAAATATCGTCGCATATGCTGTGTTTTGAATTCACATACATTGTGCATTCATATTCATTTGGCACTGGTAGAACATGTATAAGTACTTTCTGCTAATTAATCAGTTTTAGATTAATGTCAGGTTTTACAAATTAATGCTACATTATTGCGGCAAATAACGAACATGGCATCTGCTTTGCTATTTTTCATTCTCCGTTACTTTGCGTTTTCTCTGTGGTACTAGAGCACATATGCACATTGCTTTAATTCTCTTAATAAACTAAAAGATGTGCAATTAAATTTGTATATGGGTCAAAGACGAGACGTCCTATTTTGATGTCTGCATCAAATTCAATTTATAAAAGTGATTTTATATACATATAAAGCATATTAAATGAAAGTAAAGGGTCTACTTTAATGTTTCAAATAACTTTTGTGAAAATAAAATGTCAAAATATGGGTGAAATAACATTCCATCGTCATTCAGTATAACAGATATATTTATGTAAAAATGAAACAAGACACTTATTCTGACCTGTACTTATTTAAACATATGAACAAATAAGGGATCATACTAAATTTTATAATATTTTAAACAATTAAATCCTTGCTGACAAATGGGTAAGATTGGTAAAAATTTTAAATTACTATCAATTAGTATTTTGGGTCTGCACTGTGGTCCTTAAAGGGTTAGTTCACCCAAAAATGAAAATTCTGTCATTAATTACTCACCCTCATGTTGTTTCAAACCCGTAAGACCTTCGTTCATCTTCGGAACACAATTTAAGATATTTTTGATGGAATCTGAGAGCTGTCTGACCCTGCATAGACAGCAACGCAACTGAAATGTTCCCAAGTACAGAGGCGTAGCAAGGAGATCTGTAAAATAATCCATGTGACATCAGTGGTTCATCTGCAATTTTACGAAGCTACGAGAATACTTCTTGTGCGCAAAACAAAAAAAAGAAAAAAAAGAAAAAAACGACTTTATTCAACAATTCGTCTCCTCCACATCACCCTGGTGCCATTTTGGAGAATATCTGCTGTATGCTATTCTGTGTCAGCTGTGTCAATTTCTACTTCTTGAACTCTTCCAGTTTGTTTGGGTTGAATCTGTTTACTCTGGTGTGCAAAACTCTTTCAAAGTTCTGCGGCTGAGTTCACTGGTCCCTTTAAAGTCCTTGAAGAGCACGACAAAAGCGACCTTAATCAGTGATTGTTTTGAGTCCAGGTGAAAAACAACACAGTGGCTGTGGATTGTGTGCCCTGGTGGCGAGGCTTTGATGGGCTGGAGCAGATTAAAGTCAGTGAAGTAATATGGACACATTAAGGGTAAATTGATTTTGCTTGGAATAAAAGGTCAGGATAAGTGGTTTTGTGAGAAACTGGCCTCTCTCTTCATTAGCTTTCAGTCCCTTGTCTAACAAGTTTAGGCATCGCACACTATTTGGTCACCCAACCAACAGGAAACAGGCCTCAGGGAAGCAGCTTTTCTCAAATGTCACTCTTATAATGTCAAATCATGGATTATGTGTCAAAAGCACAAAGCCTCTTGTGTCAACATGACAAAGACGGTGAATTAGGCATTGGCAATAAACCACAAGTCTCACGAGGGAGCTTTATTGTTCTAAATTAAAAATAGTCTATAAGGCTGGATATGGGGAAAAAAAAGCTTCAAATATTCTGACAACATTGCAGCTCTCATTATATTATGTTGGCCTGTTTTGGTCTCAGAGCAAAAAAAAAAAAAAAAAAGAAAGAAAAATCACATTGGGAAATATCCCAATTATCAAGATTTTTTTTTTTTAATGAAGTTACGATTGCACAAAAAGTCATAATGTGTGATATAAAGTCACAATTAAGAATTTTACGATTTTATTACAGAAAATAAAGTCTCAGTTATGAGAAATAAAGTCAGAACTGTGTGAAATTAAAGGCATTTTATGAGATATAAAGTCACAGTGTGGGAAAAGACTAAAACTGTAATAAGTAACTAAAATTATGAGAAACAAAGTTGCAATTATCAGATAAAAAAGTGAGATATAAAGTAGAATTCTGAAATGTGTGACCCTGGAACACAAAACCAGTCTTAAGTAGCACGGGTATATTTGTAGCAATAGCCAACAATACATTGCATGGGTCAAAATGATCGATTTTTCTTTTATGCCAAAAATCATTAGGATATTAAGTAAATATCGTGTTCCATGAAAATATTTTGTAAATTTCCTACTGTAAATATATCAAAACTTAATTTTTGATTAGTAATATGCATTGCTAAGAACTTCATTTGGACAGCATTAAAGGCAATTTTCTCAGTATTTTGATTTTTTTTTTTTTTTTTTTCACCCTCAGATTCCAGATTTTAAAATAGTTGTATCTCAGCCAGATATTGTCCTATCCTAACAAAGCTTATTTATTTAGCTTTCAGATGATGTATAAATCTCAATTTCAGAAAATTGACCATTATGACTGGTTTTGTGGTCCAGGGTCACATATAAGGTGAAAAATTATGAGAAATAGCAATTTTCTGAAGTGGAAATATCCACATTACATGCTAATGCATTCACAGTGCTGTAATCTACACATACTGTTAATCCAGATCATTGCTCATTTATGAGTCATGTTTTATTAATATGATAAGTGGATAATACTAGCATTATGACATGCAGGTGGATTGGAGATTTTGCACTAGACTGCTGTGACATATATGCTGTGGCTATATTAATATTTTAATATCTCTCTCCACCTCCTTATCACATGTAGCACCAAATTGTTTTGACATGCCAAGTTAAAAGATTTATGAAAAATGGCTTAAGGTCCTATATGTGATTAGCTAAGACATACACAACATCAAGGAACTTGGTGAAATATTATGCCAAAACACACAACAACCATTCAGAATCAAATCTGAAAACCATTGAAAAAAACTGATACATTTTCCATGATGCAACTGACATACTAGGTTTATGCATGAAGCTTCACAAAATTATAGACCTGTCTGCATGTGTGAGCATCCACGTATATGCATGTCTCATATTTATGTCAACCTGATTAATATTTTTTTTTTTTTTTTTTTTTGCACCCTCAGATTCCAGATTTTAAAATAGTTGTATCTCAGCCAGATATTGTCCTATCCTAACAAAGCTTATTTATTTAGCTTTCAGATGATGTATAAATCTCAATTTCAGAAAATTGACCATTATGACTGGTTTTGTGGTCCAGGGTCACATATAAGGTGAAAAATTATGAGAAATAGCAATTTTCTGAAGTGGAAATATCCACATTACATGCTAATGCATTCACAGTGCTGTAATCTACACATACTGTTAATCCAGATCATTGCTCATTTATGAGTCATGTTTTATTAATATGATAAGTGGATAATACTAGCATTATGACATGCAGGTGGATTGGAGATTTTGCACTAGACTGCTGTGACATATATGCTGTGGCTATATTAATATTTTAATATCTCTCTCCACCTCCTTATCACATGTAGCACCAAATTGTTTTGACATGCCAAGTTAAAAGATTTATGAAAAATGGCTTAAGGTCCTATATGTGATTAGCTAAGACATACACAACATCAAGGAACTTGGTGAAATATTATGCCAAAACACACAACAACCATTCAGAATCAAATCTGAAAACCATTGAAAAAAACTGATACATTTTCCATGATGCAACTGACATACTAGGTTTATGCATGAAGCTTCACAAAATTATAGACCTGTCTGCATGTGTGAGCATCCACGTATATGCATGTCTCATATTTATGTCAACCTGATTAATATTCCATCTTTAAGGGCCTTCTCTTGGAAATTAACTTTTCCGCTGTGCCTCTGAGAGGAGATTGGGTGTTTAATAAACTGTCTCAACGTTTCACAATCACTGAACACATCAGATCGGATGTGCACTAAAGCACTTAAAAAAAAAAGAAGGAAAACCCTGAACATCAGGTCCCGCTGCATCCCATATGTGAAGTGGATGCAGTTGCCATGACAACAGCACACAGAGCTATGATGATTCAGTGATCTTTTGCCTAAATGACCCTGATTAGGGTCCTCTAGTCTTCTAGAGTAGTTCAGCATCAGTCAGAGGACACACAACAGCGTAGGAGGGAAAGCACAGTTGGGTAATGACGCCCACCACGGTTCAGAGAGACGTACGGGCATATTAACCCTTAAATGGGTTTGTGTCCTGGGGAATACAGACATTTGAGAGGCCGAAGGATGTCATTTTAGTATTAAATATTGACAAGCGCGGTCCCAAAATAACTTGATAGCAATGAAATGTTCAAATTTTTCACACAAAATGTCTGTATCTCAGAGAAGATGTAAAGAGGTGGGATGATTTCAACAACTACAAAAAAATAAGCATTAAGAAATGTTTCTTTAGCAGCAAATTGTCATATAACAATGGATTCTGAAGGATTATGTGACACTGAAGACTGGATTAATGAAGCTGAAAATTCAGCTTTGCATCGCAGGAATAAATTACATTTTTAAACATATTAAAACAGAAAAGAGTTATGTTAATTTGTAATGACATTTCACAAAAAAATGTTTGAATATCAGGGAAGATGTAGCCAAAATAGAGTAAAAAAAACACTTGTTTTTAAAAGAGACATTTAGGTTTTCTGGCCTGTGTTTAATAAAAAATCTTAAATGTAAAGTGGTACAATATCAGTGTCACAAGAAAGTTTTTTTCTGTTTTTGGTGGGGTAAAACATGATATTAGCATTGTACATGTCTAAAAATAATAATAAAAAAAAAAATGTGACTATGGTAATTTTTGTAAGTTTAATAAAAACTCAACAAATTGTAATCTTAAAATTAAATTGCATTATTGAAGTCCTAATATGTAAACCAAAAAAAAGGCAACATTGCCATATAAAACATACATTTTTTTTCTTTAATTAAATTAATATTTCTCTGATGTGTTTAGGTATTTATACACTTGGATTTCCTAAACTAAACTTGAATCATAATCATGGGTTCTTCATTACTGTTCCTAAAAGCATCAAATAAATCACTCTGACCTTTCTCTTTGTTGTCATATGGAACAGCTGACTGTCCACTCTTCCAGCCCTTTCCAGAAAATATGTAGTGTTTATTTTTGTATGAAAAGAAGAAACACAAATCACAATTGTGTTATTTATACAGTATATGCATGCAATTATATCATGATAAACAATATTAGAATTAAAAAAATAAATGAATAAATGTTAGAATATAATTAATGCCACTATCTATACAAATTTCCTAATGATAAAATGCCTTAGTAAAGTGTAGGTTCAATACAGATTTGCTATATGGCAACAGAGCATTTTTTTTCCCATTGTACTTCAGAGTTGTCTTTCCTGTAAAACTATTTTAGATAAGGTTGATTATTTTATAACTGATTAAAGATCAATCAATCAATAATAGAGAAAGAAAGAAAGAAAGAAAGAAAGAGAGAAAGAAAGAGAGAAAGAAAGAAAAAAAAGAAAAAAGAAAGAAAGAAAGAAAGAAAGAAAGA
>NW_015537937.1:2547110-2552212 GCF_001515605.1 Sinocyclocheilus anshuiensis | reverse complement strand
TCAGTTCCCAACCGACAATCCCAAAGTCCTTCAGCCTTATCATACTCTTCCTCAAAGAAGACCACACAGCAGGGGCGTAGCCATCATTTCAAAAGTGGGGGGGACGGAATGTCTAGTGTTATACCTGTTTTTTCCCTTGTCTAATTGACAGGTTTTATTTTTAAATCATACCTTTTTTGCTTTATATGCTTTATATGCTTTATGATTATATTATTAGAAAGAAAGAAAGAAAGAAAGAAAGAGAGAAAGAAAGAGAGAAAGAAAGAAAAAAAAGAAAAAAGAAAGAAAGAAAGAAAGAAAGAAAGAAAGAAAGAAACTGTCCATTATGGTATAGTATAGTAGCACAAAACAATCAGAGCGCCTTGTTATCATTAGTTCTATTTTGACTTCCCGACAACTCCATGTCAATCTACAGATTTTGATCCTCTTTAGATGTCTGTAAATGACAGAAAATCTTTGCATGACAAATGGTAGAACCACAACCACTCCCCGTTTACCACAAGACCTCGTTTACACCTGAGCTTAAGATCCATCAAAAAACTGTCAATCATCCACTACACTAAAAACTGCACTTAGATGGCATGTGGCTTTAAAAGAAAAAGGGAGTTCAATATTAATATTAATAAATGATTCAAATATTAATATTGTAATAAAATAAAATAAAATAATATAAAATAAAATAAATGCTGTTTATTTTCTACTCATTAAAAAATCCTGGGAAAAAATGACAGCTTCAGCAAAAACACGAAGCAGCATGACTGTTTCTGATGTTTCTTGAGCAGCAAATCAGCATATTAGAATGACTAATAAAAGATCATGTGACACTGAAGACTGGAGTAATGATGCTTAAAATTCAGCTTTGTCATCACAGGAATAAATGACATTTTAAAATGCATTAAAATAGAAAACAGTTATTTTACATTGTAATATTTCTGTTTTTCTGTGTTTTTTATCAAATTATTTTTTAAGTAAGCTGGTTTGCTGGCAACCAAAAGAACAACAACAACAACAACATAAAACCCTTTAAAAACCCACTTTCACACTAAACATACAACGCAAACTCAAAAGGATACGTCCGCATCAAAATATCTAGTATGAAAACATTTATAGACTTACAATAAACCCTAAATATATAAAGATTACTGACCCCAAACTTTTAAACAGTAGCAATTTCAATCTTCTTTTCTAAATTCTGCCAAATGCATAAATGTAACTAAAAACATCCACCCATTTTATTTTTGCAAAACAAAAATGAAATTGTGCATATATAAATGCACAAGGCTTCACAGATTAACTTTAGTATGACTAAAATCAACAATTAGCAAGAGATCATGTGTAGCAACTCTCTTGAAAAAGAGAAAAACCTGCAAGGTGGAAAAACCTGTTCAAAAAGTAGACTCAGGGCCCATCTGTCTCTGCTCAGCCCACTTGATGGAAGTGTCATTAACGCACGTCCAGGAACAGTAATAAATATGGGTATACACACATGTTCAATAGTTTGTGCAAGTAGTTGGGACAACCCCATCTGTGATCTCACCGCAGATTCAATTCACCACCTGTAGTGTTGGAGGCCTCCGCCACCATGATGAAGAATAGAAGGGTATGTTTAAATCTGTTCTTTCATTCTGAGGAATCCCATAATCCCACTGGCGTGATTCAGCAGCAGGAGACGTCTGGATTCAGATGAGCTTTCCCAGATCCAGATCGGAGCTCTTGCCAGACCTGCTGATAAACAGAGGACGCTTTCACTCTTCCTCCTGCATCGTCTCCGTATGTGTAATCATCCATGTCCATCTGTACGAAAGAAAATCACAAATGAGGTCACTTCAATAGCTTGATAGTTTTTGCATTTCAAAGCACCTCTACTAGAGTTTTAGATGAGATAATGTCACAAATGGTGTTGAGATTTGGCCAAATGTCAAAAGCTGGAGTTCAAGTCTGAGATTTCAATATAAACACAAACATTTGTCAACAAATTCTTTCGAAATCTCCTTGAACTGTGTTGTCTACTATAGTTTTATAGCTCTATACTCTAAGGCCCAGTTTACATCTGGTAATAAGATCCATCTCAGTTGTTCTGATCATTCAGCCAAAACTACTTGTTTACACCAAGGCAGGAACATGCATCTCAAATGCATCTCCTGTGTCCACTTGTGAGTGGATTTCTAGGGGAGGCTCTTTTGATTTTGTGACTTTACACATCACTTACAACAAATGTTTAAACATAAAATAAATGTAATCACCCCATTGCTTCCAAAAATATTTACCAATTGAAATTTAAATGTGAATCCTCATAATTATTATAGTCAAGTATAATGTTTAGGATGAGTGTGCATTACATGAAAAAATCTTGTTTTAGAGCACATAACTGGAAATGTTTAAAAACCTTGTTGATTGACAGGTGAGTAGGCAGTGTGTCATTGCTGTCCAGGATATTAGGATGCATTAATGTTTACCAATTAATGTCACATTTCTTATATTTGAATGTTTTGAATCCAAATCTGATCACTAGCTGGGTGTTAAGACAAATTTCAAGATTTGATTCACAAGCTTGTGATTTGATTCCGTTTTGATCTTGATTCTAATTGATTCAATAATGAATCATTATATATATGTATGTATGTAGTGCTGCTTGAAAGTTTGTGAACCCTTTAGAATTGTCTATATTTCTGCATAAATATATATAACCCAAAAAAATAATCAGATTTTCATGCAAGTCCTGAAAGTTGACAAAGAGAACCCAATCAAACAAATGAGATGAAAATATATACTTTGTCATTTATTTATTCAGGAAATTGATCCAATATTACATATCTGTGAGCAGCAAAAGTATGTGAATCTCTAGGATTAGCTGTTAATTTGAAGGTGAAATTAGAGTCCATCTGTTCAGAGGTGTTTTTAATCAGTGAGATGACTATCAGGTTTCAGTGTGTGCCCTGTTTTATTTAAAGAACAAGGATCTATCAAAGTTTGGTCATGTTTGTGGAAGTGTATCATGGCACGAACAAATGAGATCTCCGAGGACCTCAGAAAAAGAGTTGATGTTGTTCATCAGGCTAGAAAAGGTTACAAAGCCATCTCTAAAGAGTTTGGACTCCACCAATCCACAGTCAGACAGACTGTGCACAAATGGAGGAAGTCCACTAGGTTTCAAAGGACTGCAGGGTAACTTCTAAACAACTAAAGGCCTTTCTCACATTGGCTAATGTTAACGTTTATGAGCCCATCATCAGGAGAACACTGAACAACCATGATGTCCATGGCAGAATCGCAAGAAGAAAGCCACTGCTCTCCAAAAAGAATATTGCTGCCCATCTGCAGTTTACTAAAAATCATGTGGACAAGCCAGATGAATACTGGATAAATGTTTTGTGGATGGATGAGACCAAAATAGAAAATGTTGGTTTAAATGAGCAGTGTTATGTTTGGAGAAAGAAAACCATTCCAGCATAAGAACCTTATCCCAACTGTGAAATATGGTGGTGCTTAGTATCATGGTTTGGGCCTGTTTTGCTGCATCTGGTCCAGGATGGCTTGCCATCATTGATGGAACAATGAATTCTGAATTATACCAGCAAATTCTGAAGGAAAATGTCAGGACATCTGTCCGAGAACTGAATCTCAAGAGAAAGTGAGTCATGCAGAAAGACAACGACCCCAAGCACACAAGTCGCTTTACCAAAGAATATGGATACATGGAAGTATGCGTCCTTGAGATCTATCGTGACAAACCAGTCCTCGGACTTGATTTGAGACACAATCTGTTTGATCGTAAGCATCTTGAACCGAAATCGTTTGATAGCGCGGTTCAGTAGATGCAGATCTATGATCGGACGCAACCCCCCATCCTTCTTCGGAACGATGAAGTAACGGCTGTAGAACCCTGATTCTCTCGAGAGAGAGAGAGAGGAGAAACATGTTCTATGGCCTCCTTCCTCAAGAAGGTTTCTACTTCTTGTTGCTTCTTGTTGCTTGTTGCTAATGTAGGAATAACCCCGTTGAAGTGAGGTGGACGAGAACCAAACTGAATTCTGTAACCTCTCTCTACAGTCTGCAGGACCCATTGTGAGACATTCGGCAGAAGTTTCCACGCTGCCAGAACATCTACTAAGGGAACCAGTCTCTCGAGACTGGCGTCTGGTGTTACTAAAAGAGCCGAAAAACCGATCTATGCTCTCTAGCGCCCTCATCTGAGGGGGCGAGCTTTCCTGTGCCGTACTGTCGCCGGGCGGCAGCTTGGAATTTTGCTCGCCGGAGCCTACTGGGCCCTGAAGCACCGAGGGTGGCAGGGGCATCAGTAAGTCTCCCCGAGGGCACTGAGGAGGATCGGGCACCGTGTGCTGAGGTGTGTACCTCTCCTCCCCGTGGTGGGCTGCCCTCGTGGCCCTGACGGTGGAATTGTCAGGGCCGTTTGGCCGAGGTCCTCTTAGACATAATAACGGTCCGCAGATCCGTTTTCTGTCTAGAAGGCCCCGGCCGAGAGTGCCGCCCCGCCCCTTGATCTTTCTGCGGGGGAGTACGGGTCGCGACGCTCTGTTTCTGGGTCTGGCGATATGAGGAGCTAGACGGCTGGGACTGCTCCCGCTCAGCAGTCCCAAATACCTGGGGCCGGCGAGGGAGGAAGCGCTGGAATGCCGCCGCTTGCTTCTTCGCCTCCTGAAACCTCTCGACGACAGTGTCTACTGCGCTGCCGAAGAGGCCAGAAGGCGATAGCGGGGCATCCAGCAGGAAGAATCTGTCCTTATCTTGTAACTCGGACAGATTCAACCACAGGTGTCGCTCCGTGGCCACGAGAGCTGCCATGGAACGGCCGATGGCTCTGGCCGTTTCCTTGGTGGCCCGAAGCGACAGATCTGTGGCCGTCACACCAGATACTGAAAGCAAAGATTCACATACTTTTGCCACTCACAAATATTTAACACCAGATTATTTTTCTCAATAAATAAATGACAAAGTTTATATTTTTGTCTCCTTTGTTTGACTGGATTCTCCTTGTCTACTTTCAGGATTTGTGTGAAAATCTAATTATGCTTTGGGTCATATTTATGCAGAAATATAGAAAATTCTAAAGGGTTCACAAACTTTCAAGCAGCACTGTATAT
>NW_015537937.1:2527790-2532821 GCF_001515605.1 Sinocyclocheilus anshuiensis | reverse complement strand
CATCTGTCCGAGAACTGAATCTCAAGAGAAAGTGGGTCATGCAGCAAGACAGCGACCCCAAGCACACAAGTCATTCTACCAAAGAATGGTTAAAGAAGAACAAAGTCAAAGTCCGGTCCAATTAAAATGTCGTGGAAGGACCTGAAACAAGCAGTTTGCAGGAAAAAACCCGCCAACATCACAGAGTTGAAGCGGTTCTGTACTGAAGAATGGGCTAAAATTCCTACAAGCCGTTGTGCAGGACTGATCAGCAGTTACAAGAAACGTTACTTGCAGTTATTGATGCAAAAGAGGGTCACACCAGATACTGAAAGCAAAGATTCACATACTTTTGCCACTCACAAATATTTAACACCAGATTATTTTTCTCAATAAATAAATGACAAAGTTTATATTTTTGTCTCCTTTGTTTGACTGGATTCTCCTTGTCTACTTTCAGGATTTGTGTGAAAATCTAATTATGCTTTGGGTCATATTTATGAAGAAATATAGAAAATTCTAAAGGGTTCACAAACTTTCAAGCAGCACTGTATGTATATATATATATATATATGTGTGTGTGTGTTTTAGTGATATATTTTAATCTCTCCTAACTTATGCTATAAGCTACACAAAAAAACAAACAAAAAAACCCTTTACTAAAGTGATGCATAAACCAACATTTAATCTGCACATAAGGCAGTTTTTCATAATAAAAACTTTTTGTAATAACTTTTTAATGACATAATTATGTTTTTACTCTAGATTTATTAGATGGGAGGCGAGGCACATTACAAATAAAGTTTCCTTAAGTTTTGTTCACACATCAACTGAAAACAGCATAAATCAAATCCTGGGATTTAAGAATCAATATTAGTTTGTTTTTTTTAATGAGAATTGAATAAAATCGAGAAATCAATATTTTCAACCTAGCCTTACAGATCACAGAATATTTTACAATTATGACTGGATCACCCGAATGGATATTTAAAAAATCACGTATAAATGGGGTATTTTCCATTTGTTTCTGTTTATTTCATTATACTGAAACCTATGAGACAATGAGATGCCTTATTCATGAAACACAAGCAGAATGATTTTCTGTGTAAAGCATGCATAAATCATTTGTTTAAAAAAAAAAAAAAAAATCAGCCATTGAATTGAATCCAATAATTTATTCAAGAATGGTTATGCAAATTATTTAGATAAAAATCTCTTTTGCTTGGGTTTGATGATTAAAATCCAATGACACTACAATTAAATATATATAAGAACTCCATTAAGTCTCCTAAACTTTAAAAGAGCAATGTCTGAGCAACAAAACTTTCCTCAGGGTAGAGCCTCTACAAGCAATCCACTCCTGTTTTTAATAGAGTGAAGCATTTTGAGATATCGCCACATAAACTCGTGAAATTGATGTATCTAAACACTAATCTGAAGTTAGATAAAGTTTTTAATAACTTTGTCAGCTAATATCATTTAATCGATATACTCTCTAATGAGTTGGATTCTTATTGTAGTTGGAGCCATAATTCAGAAGCAGGATGCGTTTTGAGTGAAAGAGTCTCTTCTCCAGCTTGAATTACGGGCTGAGCGTTTGACAGCTTTGGGTGCAAGAGGCTCATTAGCTTCCCGCCTGACTAATAAACCCAATGCAGAACAAATGCAATATTAATGCTGCCAGTCTATTCTCTCCCTATCATTTACATACACTCCTGGAAGTGTTCGCCGCACCTCCGCAAATTATTAATGCACCGATTCTGCAGCTCTCTGTGGACACAGGATTTTAATGACTTGCTCTGTGCTTTGGTGGATTTGAACTGGGACAAACCACGTCTCAGAAGATGATCTTCATGGAACTCTCTGTGTTTAGTTGGAGGGATTATAAAGAGAAGCTGTCGGTCTCTTCTGGAGAAATAAGAGGAGTTTATGAGCAAGTATGAGTGAGAACAGGAAGATCCACAGGCACAGAGAGCCGTGGCAACTATACTTTTGGCTGAGGCATTATGGGATGTTCATTATTTCTACTAGTTTGTTTACTGCAGATTATTCTTGAGGCCTAAAATAAAGTCTTACATACTATTCCAAATTGTCCTCTTCCAGTCAACTAATGACTGCGACAATTTAGTTTTTTGGAAATGACCCATAGAATAAAATCGTGCCACTGTATCATTTTCTAACACACTATTCCATTGGCATTATTACACATGCATGACTGTTCAATCATTGTTTTAAAGTGCCTTACACCATGAGCATTGCATTTTTAAGCTGTTATAAACTTGACACAACTTCTGTTAGCTTATCAATGTGGGTATAAAAATGAAAGAAAAAACAATTAGAAGATTGTAAGAAGTCTTCACAATATCTTTCCTCTGCTACAATATTTCAAAACCTCACCTCTGTGTTCAGTGGTCTTGTTCAACATGTGCCATTTCATGTGGCTCACGTGATTTTGTCATAATTGTGAATCACTAACTGCAGCTTTATGAACGCATATTTTGATAGAAGCATTTTGATAATGAGCTGGCCTGGCTGGGCTGTAACTGCAACAGTAGTGTCAACTGTTGTTTGCTTTAGCCTACCGTTTATACCATGGTACATCCAAAGCGATTACAAATACAGTACTGCGCAAACTGTATGGCAGATGAGTGCTTCTATTGTAAACAGCTTAAATGATTACAATGGGAGTAATTTAGGCTCCGTCTAATGTAAACGGTTTAATTGCAAGTTGTGTATGGCTTTTTTGCCAAGCAAAGTCACATCTTGGCATATAGAATTCATCTTATGTTCAGTCACATTTTTTTCTAGGATTCTTTGATGAAAATAATATTCAAAAGAACAGTATTTATTTGATATAGAAATATGTTGTGACATTTTAAATATCTTTACTTTTACATTTGATCAATTATTGTGTCCTTGCTGAATAAAAGTATTTTCAAACTTCAAACATTATTATTTTTTGAATGTGGATCGTCAAAACCAATTTATACTTTTTTTTTTTTTTAGCTTGAGTTTAATGTAAATTGTTAAAACGTATTTAATCCATCAAATTCCCAATAAAACTAAACTACATTAGTACATTTTTGTGTATTTTTAACATGTAAAACATTTCTAGGTTAAATTTCCAGCCAAAACAGGTCATGATATACACTGATACCATCAAATACAATTATCATACTGCACCATAAGTTTTTCATCACACCAAACAGAACACATAGTTTATTTGTTTCAGCATTATATATACTGTATATAAAAAATATATATATAAAAGAGGTGTTCCGCCCTTGAGGCTGAGGGCGTTTTGTGACCCCTAAGTAGCCCAGCTCTAGCTGTTTTTGAACGCCTCCTAAATCATTACAGCAGTACAGTGCCATCTAATCAGTCAGCCAGATCCCAGGATTCTGATATAATAATATTAATAAAAAATACAATCTTCTTCATATTCCAAGAATCTTTTTTGTCTTTTGCCCAAGGACTCAAATAATTACCAAGGGGCTACAGCAGACAGCCATCTCGCATATCAGCTCTGATTGTAAATATTTAATTACAGGAAGACGCGTAGAGTGCTTTAGGCTAACTCATGAAGTGACAGGCCCAGTGAGGCCACACCATCAATAAAAGCTGAAATTTGTATTATGAACGCACAGTGATGTGGCGCAAGGGACCGTGGGCTTGACAGACTCTGGAGGTCCAGCTAATACTGTAAAACATGATTAACACTGTATCCGCAAAGAATTCATGGGAAGCAAAATTATTTTCACTGAGTTAGAAGTGCAATTTTTTTAAGTACAGCATCTATGTATGCGTATTTATTTACACATTTATTTACTTATTCATTTATCAAGAATTTACACTGTCCTTTGTCACATTGTGGTTTAACATATTTAAATATAGTGAAATCAAAATAAAACCAAACCAGCTTGTACAGTCCTAATTACACTTAAAAATACCATGGTTATATTGAAGTACTTTCGTAAAGGCGATTATAAAAGTTACATTGTTCTTTTTAAATGCTTCCTACTTCCTTGTGTTTGAGACATGTTAGTAATCGTTTCTGAAACATCAATAACCCATTACTCGTGAGCAGTCGAAATATCCTTTGAAAAGCCCTGTTGAACCAAATAAGAGGAAATTTTGTATTCTACTGCGCTCATCCAAACTGTATGTATAATTAAAAGCTCCTGCAAGCAGGTCTTGGTGTCTCTCGTTAATCAATTAAAACCAAATTAGTGTCTGTACTTAATGAATCCCTGCCACGGAAATGTGGTAGGTGTTGAAAAATATAATAAATAAGAATGGGTAAAGTAATAGAAGAAGTGAGAGGTGAGAAGAAAAGAAAGGTAAAAATTAGATGCAGAGTGTCTGTCTACTGATGTGTCTGAAAGAGAGAGATTCCAATTATATTCTGTTTTATTTCCATTATTTTGTAAGTGGTGCTTGCTAGGGCACAATAAATGGTGACTTACATTAAAAAGTGATCAGAAGGATCACATCTAGGGATCAGAATATCGTTAGAAATCTGCGTAGGCTCTTTCAACTCAGGCCAATAAGCAAACATTCAGGCTATGTCCACATTAATATGGATGCATTTGAAAATGCATCTTTCTCAGTGTTTAGGTCTTTTGTTTAACATTTTTGTCCCGCGAAAATTGAGCTATTTGGAGATGCTCTCCCAAGCAGGTAAATTTGAAACTAAGTTCAGAGCCAGCTGCAAATTCTCAAAGTACTGGCCGAGGTGAGGCTGCTCTCGGCGGGTTTGTGAGTGCTGAATGGCTGCTGATGTCCTAGAGCTCACATCTCCAAAAACACTGAAGCAAATTTTCAAATAGACGTTATCTTTACTAACAAACCGCATATTTGAAGTCTAAACAATTATATTCTTGCCTAAAAAACTCCTAAAACTACATTCCGTTACACAAAAACAGTATTATTTTTAAAATCACAGTGAATTTGGGTGTTCCGCCATGATACTCTCTGTGAGAAAACTTACAAACGGAGTAAAACAAACAGTGAAGCGGTTGGAGTTCTGTTATCACTAGAATATCGCACTCC
>NW_015537937.1:2517925-2527591 GCF_001515605.1 Sinocyclocheilus anshuiensis | reverse complement strand
TTTTGTATGTATATATATATACTGTATATATATATATATATACACACACACACACACACACACATATATATATATATATATATATAAATTGCATATATCATATATTTTAATTTTTTTGTATATAACTCTACTTCAAGCACTTTGCGTGCTTTGACAGTATTGTAATTGTCAACAATCATGTCAATAAAGCTTTGTACTCTGAGATAAAGTGACAAATAAGCAGAAAAACAGTGAGAGAGAAATGGTCTTAGACCAGTACCACATTTCCTATTTATTTTGATTCAAAGTGAAAATCAAAATAAAAGAGTATGTTTTTACTCAGCACCATCTGTCCTGTTCCACAGATCCCTTTCTTACCCTCTCCCATCTCTTTCTCTCTCTGTGCTGAGATATCACTGATATCGAAGGCCAGATGAGACCATGAAGCAGTCTGAGATACAACCACTGGTGTTTGGTGTATCACAAGAAATTAGCTGTGCAGGAGTTTTGTCCTATAGCAGATCAGAGAAAGACCAGAAAGAACATGCATGACTGACAGACAAACAAGAATGAAAGACAGTCTGCTGTCTGTCCTATTCCTGTTTGACCACCTCACCTCTTCTTTTGCTTTCTGTAACAAATACACTGTGCCTGCATCATCTCTCTCACTGAATAATTAGCATTTTCATACCTCAGAAATATAACGGATGGCAATTTCAGGTAAAGGTCACAATAAAATCAACCTGCTGTATCTCCACATATCAGTGTCTTCCAGGATAAATGCCCCTCACTCTGCTGCCTGCAACCATTGCATTCGGGGTCCATGCTAACCAGGCAAACCTTAACCCCTTGGTTGCTGCACTTCAGTCACTTCTGGTTCTGTTTAGGTTAGGATGCTGTTGGAGAAGGTAGCTGACTATGAAGACAGTAGATAAGGGCAGCGCACTTGGTTCTGGAAAAGAAACATGGTTTCAGGAGCAGGTGAGTGATTGAGATGAAGTACCAGTTCTGCATTACACTGTGGATGTGTGTGTGTGAATGGTATTCAGTCTTCAGTCTCTGAGTGACAGTTGCTGTGCAGAAAGACAAGCCAGAGATGATGCTGTTAGAGCCATGACACTGAGAAATAGCAGTGGAGTGCTGTTGAGAAATTAGAAATATTTGCATGAAATTGCAGTATTTGAAAGAACTGCAAATATATTGCAAATTTCATACTGCATATTTTATATACAGTATATACGCAAATAAAATGTAAAGTATATATTTGCATTTTATGTTCTTTCAAATACTGCAGATATTTCACACAAATATGTCTCATTTCTCAACAGCACACACCAATGAATTGAGAATGCGCAATGAAGAGTTAAATTATGAGAAATATTATAAAGATCCACCATTCCTGAACAGTCCAGCAAAGTGTATAATTGTTCATTGGCAAAACGTCCACAATAACATAAGGAAATATAAATGCATTATTTATGTATTTGTGTATTTATCTTGGTTGCAAAAAATTAGTGTGGCTACTTAAGATTGCTGTCAATGGAGAAAGATGCTTTGTGGCTGCAGTATTGTGTAGTTACAGCATCCACCAGCAGGGGCGACCTGACATATGCAAACCAGTCAAACCTTGACCCCCTTGGACCAATTGACCCTTGACCCTTGTTACTATGTCCGACAAGCCATGCCGCTCTCACGCCACACATCATATTCTCACGCAGTGTAAAATATACATTGAGGAGCAAAGAGGACACTAACAACACTCCGACAAACAAGACAGAGCCGGTTACTTCTGGTATGAAAAAAAGTCTCAGCTTTCAAATACAATTTTGTGGCTCTTTAATGTGTCGTGACAGATCACTGTAGTGCCTCAGTTCAAGTGGAACATGAACAGATCATCTTTTCATATTTACTAGTTAAAGCACAAAATAAACATGAATGAACATCAGCAGGTATTTTATTTAAAACGTGAAAAGACATCATTACACACCATTTTTAAAGTTTAAGTCCATCGGAGTTAATCTACTCTCCTGTCTAATTTGCTTGTCGGACAAAATGCTGTATTCAGTGTTATGATTGGTCAAATCGCCTGTCATTTATGCTCCCTGCGAAAGGTCAATTAGAGACAATGTCTAAACTGCTTTTGCCCTCATTTCATGTTAATTGCAACTGTACCACTTATCCTATTTCAATGAGCTCTTCTTAATGCATTGCAAGTCCCTTTGAGACTGTATGACATCTATAAGGGTTGAAGCAGATTGTTTGTAGGCTACATCAAAAATGCAGCTTAGACTGGAAATAAAAGACTGGAAATAAATTGCCTTTCCGCTCCTTGTCTCTCCATCTGTTTGTCTCTCAATGTGTGAAACACTCTAGCTTTTGAAAAGCAGGTCTTTGGTGCACAGTAATTGTTCGGACTGGTTAGCTGTATGAAAAGAAGCGATCAGTTTTGTATCTTTGATTTGGTGGCAGCCGCGGCATTACTCGTTCATTTGCGTTCATCTTCGAAGTGACAATAGAGGAAATTGGTGAACAGATTGATGTCAACAGGGGACACATTTTTTAAAATAAAACAACAAACCACAGGAAGATGTGCCAAATCAATTCAGAAATATTGCTTCATTTCATTCTCTCGCTTGTCATCACACCTTGTTTTTATGACTGATTTACATGACTCTTGCATTATTGACGCACGGCGGGCACGCACTGAATGCGATGCCGATAATAATCGAGCCAATGGCCTGTGAATGACAATAGCAAAAGATGGACTGTGATCAGAGAGATTTTCCCTGTTTGTTATGGAATCCGTGTGCCGTAGGCTAATTTTCAAACAGCATACTGCGGGCTCCATCTGCCAGAGAGACAAAAGGACTGGCACCATTTTCGTTCTCCAGTCGGGCTGTTAACTTGTCACGGGCAAAGCTGTCTCATAGAAACAAGAGGACAAAGGGGGAGAAAAAGCAGCATCCAGCAGTGTTAAAAGCAATTACAGGTGGAGGAGATCTCAGAAAAGGGCGTCTGAGATGATAACAGTTCAGTTTATGCTACGTTTGACGTGCGTGTGTGGAATTGCGTGTTAATTTAAAGCTTTCTGATGGCTTGTTCTTCCAGCAGGGTTCACGGTGTTTAGATGATGTTCCCACGCTAAGTGCTTGCATATTAATGTCGGGTATAAAAGTGCAGGAGAATTGAAGAAGATGTAGAGGCCTTGTGTAGAGGAAGCTATGGAAAAATGCGAAATCCTTCAGGTGGGTGAGAAATTAGCTGATATCTTGAATGTATTCATTACATTTTAGCTTATGGAGTTGTGTGTGTTTTCATTACGGATGTGTGGGAGAGTATAAATGCGTTTATGTGCATTCAACAGAAGGCCTGAAACTACTCCGATTGAACACATCCAGCTTCACCAACACAATTGCAAGTGTCATTGCGTTCCAAAATGTGTTAGAACATCAAGTACACATAGCCTTCTCAGCATCAGTGTTATAGAGTAAACGGTCTTCTAGTACAGTCAGTTCTTGCTTTCGTCAACTACTGTCATGACAGAACAACAGGTTTCATCTGGGTTATTGGCACAGACATTTGAAGGGAACTCTATCGCCACCTTGGGGATAGTCACCAGCCCATTACATTACAGGAATATTTAATATAGTGCTACAGGGATGACATATTTTTGTAGGCCAATAAAACAAGCAAATGTGTGTCTTTTTAGCACTTCCAGTTCCGTCATCTTTAAGTCGATGGAGTAATGGAGTAACGATGCTGGAAATTCAGCTTTGCTATCACAGTAATAAATTAGCCTACATTTTAAAATATATTAAAATAACCAGTTATTTTAAATTGTAATGATATTTTAGAATATTACATTTTTGCTTAAGAGCTTAAGAGACGTCTTTCAAAACCTTACTGATCTTACTAAAATCTTACTGACTCCAAACTTTTAAATGGTAGTGCATGTATGTACAACAGCTCTGCGGAAAAAAAAAAAGTATAAGTATTCTGCAGATGCATATTTGTGCAGACCCTGATTCCTGAGGAGAGAAAGACAGAGAAAAAGTGAAGAACAGAGAAATAAAGTCAGAAAGAGAGAGGGAGGTGTGAGAGATCTGGCTGTTGTTCAAGAAATAGTACAGTTTAGGAGTGTTGACTCATTTACATCAGAACAAAACAGACAGCAGCTTGACAGCAAGAAAGGGACATCTGCCCTCATATATAGACTGATATTTCCCTCTGCGAGCACAGACTTCAGTCAGACAGAAATGAGGTTCTGTTTTCATGTGCTTCGGTGGGGCTGGAGGAGTTTTCATCCAACAGAAGTGTGATTATGTCACTGAAACTTCTGATATTACTTTTGCTTATCGAGTTCTGTTTCATATGAGCGCTTAAATGAGCTGTTATGCCCCTTTCCTTGATCAAAGTTTGACTCACCACAAACTCAACATGAAGTTTGATCAAACCTCAGGAGTACAGAAACATACATTCACCATCTCCTCCCCCTCTTTTTAATAAGGCAAATAAACCACAGAACACAATCAATCAAGCAATCAAACATAAAATAAAGAATAAAACATCCACCCATTGTAGCTTTTTTAAAGCACTCAGGTACTATGGAACTGATGAGTATTACCATACTGACTCCCCTCATCCATCATGGCTGTCTCATCCAATCAGAGAGCAGGATCTCAAATTGATCTGCCCTATAAACCTTTAGAAATGTCACTTTCTCTCTTGGTGTTTCACTTTTACTCAGGGCTCTATTAGTCTGCTAAATTATGCATCAGTTTTGCATTGCCAGAGGTTACCAATACCAGCGCATAATAGGTATTCAAAGGAAAAGTGAGGAGCAAATGAAGAAAGCTAAGCTTACTTTACATGGTTGATTCCAGCTCATTAGCTGGTCCAAACTTGGAAGATCAGATGGAAGGCCAGCTGATAGATAGATCTCATTTCAACCTATAAAATATTGAAAAAGACAGTTAGAGGTGGTAGACCACCTTGGAAAACTGACAAAACTGCTACAAATGGCTAAACAAAGTAAGTTACACAAAAAGGGGGGAAAGGAGCAGCAACAAGAACAGGAAAAATATCAGGGCTTATCAAATGTTTTAATGACAAAGACACCATATATAATGAAATTTTTACATATAAAGACCCATTTATATATTGTAAAGATAGTATAAAATGTGATTATTAATACTGTTGATTAAAATTACAGTATATAATTGGCTTACAAAAAACAAAGGAATAGTTACAGGAACGGGAAAAAAAAATATATCAGGGGCTATTAAAATCTTTTGATGATGAGGACCACCATATGTAATGATATTTTTACATATTCAATGCCATTTATATTATGTAAAAATTATATAAAAATGTTATTATTAATACTTATGATTTTAAAAAAATATATAAAAAAGGGGGGAAAGGAGCAGTAACAAGAACAGGAAAAATATCAGGGCTTATCAAACGTTTTAATGACAAAGACACCAAATATAATGACATTTTTACATATAAAGACCCATGTATATATTGTAACGATAGTATAAAATGTGATTATTAATACTGTTGATTAAAATTACAGTATATAATTGGCTTACAAAAAACAAAGGAATAGTTACAGGAACAGGAAAAAAAATATATCAGGGGCTATTAAAATCTTTTGATGATGAGGACCACCATATGTAATGATATTTTTACATATTCAATGCCATTTATATTATGTAAAAATTATATAAAAATGTTATTATTAATACTTATGATTTAAAAAAATTATATAAAAAAGGGGGGAAAGGAGCAGTAACAAGAACAGGAAAAATATCAGGGCTTATCAAACGTTTTAATGACAAAGACACCAAATATAATGACATTTTTACATATAAAGACCCATGTATATATTGTAACGATAGTATAAAATGTGATTATTAATACTGTTGATTAAAATTACAGTATATAATTGGCTTACAAAAAACAAAGGAATAGTTACAGGAACAGGAAAAAAAATATATCAGGGGCTATTAAAATCTTTTGATGATGAGGACCACCATATGTAATGATATTTTTACATATTTAATGCCATTTATATTTTGTACAAATTATATAAAAATGTTATTATTAATACTTATGATTTAAAAAAATTATATAACTGGTTTATTAAAAAAATATGATATTTTCAAATATGATGACATTTTACATAGTATAGAAATGTGATTATTAATCCTGCTGATTAAAAAAAAAAAGTATACAATTGGTTTATTAAAAATCAAAGGATTAGTTACTAGCTACAGGAAAATAAAAATAAAAGTTAAAACAAAAAAAACAGGCATTAATAAATGACAAGGACCAAAATAGTTTAGACCGACGTAAAAATGGTTTTAAAACGTTTTTTTTTTTTTTTTTACTTTTCCCTTTCAGCCCCCAGTTTGAAAACCACTGCATTATAAAATGTTTGGCATGTATTCCCTTCAAAGGTTTGTGTGTTTCTGCATTAAAACTGGGCATGCATGTGTTTAATTCAGCTTAATTGTTTGGGTATGCATCTCCACCTGCATGCTATGCTTTGTGATTGATAAACATCAGCCATTTAACATAAACACCAGCTCATTTGATTTGCGTTGCCTCTGGCGACCTATGCAACAGATCGATTGTATGTATGTGACTTCAAAAGTATAAACACCCCCTCATAAAACTGACACGTTAGTTTGATGTGTGACACCTCTGTCGTCTTCGCTGACTGATGTCTTTCATCACACACACCGGTGCTCTGATATCCACATCCTGTTTTCATATTGAACCTGTCTTAACAGATCCCGTTGATGGATGACGCCAAATAAAACGGATAGAGTTCAGCACAGGCTCACTTTGCGAGTTAGATTCATCCCTACTCTAATTAAGCCGAAGGAAATATTAAACGCAGCTCTTTTGACTTGACGGAGAGTAAACAGCTTGTGTTTGTTAATAGCAGCTTGTTAAAATTCTGCATGGGAGGATTAACGCAACTTCAACAAAGCACTGCTGGACGGCAAGTTGTTACCACTCTACGCGCCACATGCAGCTTCACCGGCCCATCGTTTTTTATTTATTTTACTAATATGTTGTCAATATGCAGAGACACACGGCATTTGAGCAATCTGTAAAGCTGTCGGATAATCCCCCGAATCATCTGTACCAAATACCGTCACCTACCGCAGCTGCATGTGTTTACGGCATTGGCAACATGCTAAGGCAAGAGAGGAATGTAAATGTATATTTTCAGCCAGAGCATGGATGGATTTGCATGAACTAATCTGTTTTTTTTTTCATACACATACATATTGAACAAATCTGATTGTGTTCAATCCCTGATATGACAGTTTTGTTCATTGCCACTTAGAAGAAAGTTAAAAGTCCAAATCATTGTCCACAAGCCTTTGATTACAAGCTGCTTGCTTAGAGTACAAATGTCCAAATCAATCATTTGTTGGCTTGACGGACAGTCATTGCACTAACCAAGAGGTCTGAGAAACACACAAGCTCAGAGTCATCAAAAGCTCTTTAAAGTTTAATGTGCAGTTTTGCCAAAGCTACTGATTTCAGCTTGTCATTTTGTTTCCAAAGACAGAGCCAGACAGAAACGGACTCTTGTGTAATGGCTCTTTTCCCACCGTTTGAAAGCAGCTGTCATGTTCTATTTACATTTCAAACTGACCGGTAGCTGTCTTATTACAGAGTGATCAGGTCATAAGTTGCTTTACTTTGAACTAAGCTGACAAAAATCTAAAAATTGATCTTGACTGAGCTATTCGAGTAATGAGTTGGAAAACATGTTTAGTAAAAAATTGTACAAAATGTATTTATTTATTTATTTGAGTTGCAAATAAGTCTAGAAAAAAGAAAAAAAAATGTTTATTAATAAAATCTCAAATTTATTTTATTTATTTATTAAATTGATCAAAATTCCTTTTTTAGCTTTCTATTCATCAAAGAATCCTGAAAAAAAATCTAAGTTTTCAAGCAGCACAACTATTTTTAACATATAATAAGATAATAAGAAATATGTTTTGAGCAGCAAATCAGCCTATAAGAATTAGTTCTAAAGGATCATGTGATACTGAAGACTGGAGTAATGATGCTGGAAATTCAGCTTTGCATCACAGGAATAAATCACATTTTACAATATATTCAAATAGAAAACAGTTCTTTTAAATTGCAAACATATTTTACAATATTGTTGTTTTACTGCATTCTTTGATTAAATAAATGCAGCCTTGGTGAGCACAAAAGTTAAAAAACATCATAGATTGTGTACAGTATATATAATATATTATGATGGTATTATGAATCTGCACCTGTGACCACAAACTCATCATCTAAGTTTGCAGGAGCTTAATGGTTTGACTCTGACAGTCATGACGCAGTGCACCTGTCTATGACACATTGTTGAGAAGCGTCTTAGGCTGTCATCTATGTCATCTGAGAGGCGCTGGGTCAAACATGATGCTCCTGTGATGGGAGACAGAAGGATCAGTGTAAATCTCAGAATCACGATTACTTAAAACTCAGGACTGAAGAGACGTACTCAAATCTGTTGACTTTCATCTGCTGTGAAAAGCTCACTGCTTGTGTCCCGCCTCTCTCTCTGTGTGTTGATCGACAGGTGCGTGCTTGGCAGGGTCAGGAGGTTGAGGCGGTCCAGGTGTGGGTTCAGCGATGCATGTGCTCCTGTGAGAGTTCATGCTCTGTCTTTCAGAGGCTACCAAGACTAAAACACCACTTCAGCCTTTGCTTTGCTGTTTGTTGACTGTTTACAATATATATATTTTTTCCTTCAACATCAAACTCTCAGCTACAATCCCCTTGCTGTTTTCCATTCCTCACAATCCTCTTATCTGTGAAGAAACATTTTAAAATGGAAGACATTAGAAAACCACAGACGATTACAGAATCAATTAAATAAGAGGAGCATTTTTAATTAGCAGTAGGTATGTTTATGTGCACTAATTTGTCAATCAAAATGAATCCAATCTGCATATGAAACCTAAACATTGGTATATATTTTTCCGAAGAGCTTTTTAAAGGGGTCATATGATGCTGCTAAAAAGAACATTATGTTGTGTATTTGGTGTAATGAAATGTGTTTATGCGGTTTAAGGTTCAAAAAACACATTATTTTCCACATACTGTACATTATTGTTTCTCCTCTATGCCCCGCCTTTCTGAAACGCGTCGATTTTTACAAAGCTCATCGGTCTGAAAAAGCGAGGTGTGCTCTGATTGGCCAGCCATCCAGTGCGTTGTGATTGGCCGAATTCCTCAAGCGTGTGACGGAAATGTTACGTCCCTTACCATATTGTGATGCCTGCGGCAACCACATGTGACGACCCCGGGCTGGACTCCGCTTCGTCCACGGTGAAAGCCGATCCGGCGATCAACAGCACGAAGTTGAAGTATTTCCTCAGCGACCAGCACGGATCAGCTCCAGGCATGACGAAGCGATGTCGTCCTCTTTTGGAAGGCCAACCAAAGTAGTTTCACTTTCACAACGAAACACACAGTGCCTTCACGACATGGCAGTGGCGGCAACAACAATACTACAGCGAGAATAAAAGTTACGCCTTCTTTCTTTGCGCGAACATTTAGGCGGCGTTATGCAAATCTTCCCAGATAGTGACGTAGGCATGTGGGGGCGTGTTAGAACGAGCCGTTTTAGGTAGG
>NW_015537937.1:2509719-2516546 GCF_001515605.1 Sinocyclocheilus anshuiensis | reverse complement strand
CTTTTATAAAGAATATCTCTTTGGATTTGAGACTTTAGTCTTTGCAACTTTACAGATCTTCTTTATCAAGCTCAATTGTATCAATGAAGGCTTTTTTTTTTGTCCAACTGAGCCATCAATCCTATTAAAAATTACTATTTGGGTGCATGGAAACGTTGAAGGGATAGTTCAGAATATGGGTGACCAAACAGTTGATGGTAGCCATTGACTTTTCCATACTATGGAAGTCAATGGCTACCGTTGGTTACCCACATTCTTCAAAATACCTTCTTTTGTACTCAACAGAAGAAAGAAACTCATACAGGTTTGGAATGACATACGAGTTAATTTTTCATTTTTGGATAAACTGTACTTTTACTAGTGTTTGGGAGAAAACATTATGTAATCAGATTTTTTTTTTCAAGTAATGCAAATAAATTGCAAGTTATTTTTCTATTTATTTAATTTATTTTAAAGCATATGAAACTGAATACATCTACCTTGTTTATGTTAAGAAAAACATAATTATTTTTAGAAATGTAATTATGAAAACATTGTAGGAGTTGTAGTATGTATGTGTTTCAGCCCACCTAGATATTTATGCTTATTTATTAAATAATTATTTTTATATATTTATTTCTTTATTTTGTAAAAAATTTACATTGGGTGATATTTCCTGTGATTATACTGTGATTATACTGTGCATTAAAAAGCACCATGGTATGGCCTATAGCCTATGTATGCAGTCAATGCCTGGGGGATAAACAAACAAAAAAAATAAATAAATAAAAACATTTCCAGTGTAAAAAATGCCTGCAAGTCAAGCAAAGTGCTTCTGCTCTAGAGGACAGAAAGTCTGAGAGAGTGAAAATAAGAAAAGGTAATGCAAACCTTAACACATTGTTTTCAATAAAAATACAACATAATTAGTTACTTTTTATAAAGAGTAACGCCATATTTCATTGCATTACTTTTAATAGTAACGTTCCCCACACTTAATTAGTGAACCTAAAACTCCCATACCCATCAGCACTGTGACAAACTCTGCGAGGCACCTAAAAACGAGACCTTGCCAGAGTTGATCATATTCTTTAGTGCATTGTATGACTGACATTTTCCTTGAAGCTCCTTGTCACAGTATTTTTTTTTGATTTTTTCCCTTCAGGTGCGAGACTCTCTTTAGGTTGGAGGGGTATTAAAATCCTTGACACAACCCAAAGAGGAGAGAGGGGGTAGAGTGGAAGGGGAAAAGAGCCCCTCATTTGTGAAACGTCACAGACATGAGACTGAGAAAGATCAGGAAGGGCCCTTTGGGCAGATTAAAAATGCATGATCTCTTCTGAAGCAGAGAAACAGAAGAGAAACCGAATGCGGTTGTGGAGAACGCTGACTCTTCGGCTGAAATGGAGCGTGCCTTTCATCAGTTCTAATGAAGACCCAGAGGGAGAAAGAGAGAGACTTAAGGGTTTGGGACATTCCTACATATCAACAGAGAGCTGTTGAGCTGAAGCAATCATCAAGTATTTGAGTCCAGTGCTGTGCTGGCTTCCCGTCTGTCTCCATCGCTTCCTGAGCTCACATTCTAAGGCTCTGCTCCAACCCCGTCTACATACAGTAGGCTGCTTCCTTCTAAGGCAGCATCCTGACTGATTTGAAATGCTCTTCATGGAAAATAACACAAATTGCGTTCCTAATGAAAAGCGCACAAGAGCCTCACAGCTGATATTGTCATATCATTAGCATATTGCTAAGGCAAAAGTATAGTTCACCCAAAAATTCTGACATCATATTTTTCTGTGAAAAACAAAGGATATTGTGAAGAATGTTTCAGGTGTTTTAGCCCTTGCAATGAAAGTCAATGGGGTCCGAAATGACACTGGACCTCAGTGACTTTAATTGTATGGAAGAAAAAAAAAATACAGACATTTTTTGAAAATATTTTCTTTTGTGTCCCACAGAAGTCAGGATTTTTATTTTTGGGTAAACTGTCCCTTATGAGCTCACAAAAATGCTGTGTGAAAGAGTTATTTTATTTAAGTTTAGATTAAACTATTTTATATTGAGTAGCATACTGAATAAAAGTAAAAACTGACAATGTTCTTGACTAGACAAGATTTTCACTTAGCTTATAACAATGCATTCTGAGGACGCCTTATACATGGAATGTATATGTGATGCTGCCTTACAATATATTATATTTTACAATAAAGCATAATTTAGCTGCTTAATGCCTAAAAATGTTGTCTTTGTACATTAGCGTTTATAAGTTTGTGCTTGGTAAGATTTTCAATGTTTTCAAAAGTCACATGATCCTTCAGTAATCATTCTACAATTCTGATTTGGCGTTCAAGAAACATTTCTTATTATTATCAATGTTGAAAACAGTTGTGCTGCTTAATCATTTTGTATAAACTGTGATACAGGATTCTTTAACAAATATAAAGTTTTAGAAGGTATATAAATCATTTGTAACATTATAAATGTATTTAATGTCTCTTTTGGTCAATTTAATGCTTTCTTGTTGAATAAAACTAATTTCTTTCAACAAAAAAAAAAACACAGGCTGCATAAAATATTTCCATCTGCTCAGGTTTATCAAAATGATGTGAGATCATAATCAGCCGCTTACCTCACCTCATCTGATGGCTTTCATTTCATTCTTCCCATCAGCGATGATGAGGACTGAGACTCATGCTTAAGTCTTTCCATTAGGAACGTCTGGCCAAACATGTCTGCTCTTAAACATCCTCCAAAATAATGTAAAGTTGAAAACTGTGGATAAAAAAAGTGTCAAGAGCAACTCAATAGGAACTGAACTTCCTTTATTGCCCACTGAACATTTACTAAATTATTCTGAATTTTAAAAAGCGTGCAATTCTGGTTCTGTATATTTTGAACATGGTAAACAATTTGAATTATTGTATGTCATACTCTGTTATAAAACTCTAAATGATATTTAGTTTTCAATGCAAACATATGAACTCAAAAACTAATGCTTGCCGACTGACATTGATGCCAGTTGCTACAGTATTTAATGTGACTAAATGAAATCGATAACATACATTATCTAAATGACTGACGTATGGATCTTATGCCATCAACTAAAAAAGAAATTGAAACTTGTGAGATTTATTTATTTTATTTTTTTACAATATATATTCTGCCCTCACTATATGCATGTTAGCACATTAACTTCAAAAACAAAGATACATTTATGTTTGGAATTGTCTTAATGACTATCTTATTGTATATACAACTGGAAATAAAAAGGAAATTGAAATTATACACTGTATGCAATGACATAATGGGCTTTTTAAACAAGTATGTGCCATATGTAGCATATTAGGTGTTATTTCTCATGGCTGATGTTTTGAATGTACAGAAACAGCCTCCAAACACAGGGATGTTTGATTGACTCTTCTCTAATAACTATGGACTATAACTACCAACATTATGCTGTTTAACCTTCATCCTTCTCTCGCGTTTTGTAACAAATATTTCCCTTGTGGTTCAAAATGGCCCGAAGCCCTAAACTTATACTTTTTTTGTCCAGAAAGCTTACATTGATCCATCTTTATAATATTTTCCTTAATATTATTGTAGGTGTTTTTATGATTTTTTGGTGACTTTTATATAATTTCATTTTTATTTACCTTGTTTACCTTAATCATGCATCTTATAATGTGTCTCTATATGTGTGCGTGTACCATGTATGTGTGTGGGTGTGTGTGTGTGGGAGGGGGGTATGTGAGTGTTTTTTGCCTTAGGAATATTCTGTAGTCTCAGCTCTACGTTTGGTTATAAATGTTGTCTGGCTTGTGTCAGATTCTGTATAAAAAAAAATAAAAAATAAAATTTTTTTTTTTTTTCGACATTCCATTCATTCCTATGGTCGGGTCAGAATGACCCACGAGGGAAGGATTTGTATATTTTTTTTAATTACAGCCACATAAATCCTCAAATCCACTCAATTTTTGTATGTGTGTGTGTGTGTTCCAAATTCAAGTGGAACAAAAGTCACAAAGTCTTGTATTTTTAACAATTACAATTTTACAATTAAAAAAAAAAAGAAATCCGGGTCAAAATGAACCAAGGGAAGGATGAAGATTAAACAGGAAGGCGCAGATAGTTCAAGAGGAATAACTGAGTACAGATCTCTCGTGTCGTTTGTTTAATTGTCTGCCTTTATTACTCTGCAGCTGGCCACATTTTTCCAGCAGAAAAACAATCAGGCAGCCAAGAGCGAAGACAGCAGTCCCTTCTGTGACAACCTCTTCCATTCCTCCACTGAGACACAGACGTGTGGGAGAAGAAGAAGAAGAGCAGAATAATAAACCAGTGGACACCCGCCTGTCAAAAGCCATCACACAAACAGGAGCCGGGCGCCTCTGTTTTGGATCAGCAGGTGAGTCAAAGAACGCGTGTCCCCTGAGAGACACTCAACCCCCCCCACCCCGTCGCAGCACCCACACAGTCTGAAAGAGCCACACAGGCTCTTAGAGAAGAGATAGAAGCGCACCAATCATAATATAATAACACAGTAAACGGCTTTATTACATTTTGTCAAGCGCATTTAATGTTTGACCTTTAGCAGTTAGTGATGTGTTTCTTGAAATCTAATAACACAGGAAGGAAATGACTTTACACAGCCTACACAGAGTAGATTCAGCAGCCGCCACAAGTTTGTGAATTAGTGCATGATCTCTTGGTGTCGCAAACCATTATATCCGCCCACGTTTTCAGAGATCATTTAGTTAGGATTATTTTGTTTAGCTGTGAAGGAAAAACGGCAACAACAAAACAAATTAGTTCATCCAAAAATGCAAATTGTTATCATTTGCTCACCCAACAACAAAACAAATTAGTTCATCCAAAAATGCAAATTGTCATCATTTACTCACCCTCACGTCATGCCAAACTTGTATTACTCTCTGTATCCTGCGGAACACAAAAGAATATATTCTGAAAAAGTTGAGGTCAAAACCAAATTGTATCCCAATGACTTTTATTCTATAGGCCAAAAAAAAAAAAAAAACCTTTCAAAATATTACTACATTTTATACATTAATTTTGTACATCAAGGTCAATTAATTAAAAAAAACTAATTAACAAAATAATATTATTATATTATATTTTATTATATGATATTATATGTCAAAAGCTTGGAATAATAAAGATTATTTTTTTACCTTAAGATTATTTGTCATTTTCTTAAAGAAGTCTCTTATGTTTACCACAGCTGCATTTATTTGATCAGAAATACAGTAAAACTGCAATATTATGAAAAAATAATACAATGTAAAACAACTCTTTTCTATTTCAGTATATTTTAAATATTTATTTAAAATAGTAAATATAATTAATTTTTTTGATGGCAAAGCGGAATTTTCAGCAGCCATTACTCAGTCTTCAGTGTCACATGATCCTTCAGAAATAATTCTAATATTCAGATTATTATGCTGATGAATACATGCAGTATATAAAACAATTTTTTTATTCTAGAATTTTGTTTTTTATATATATATATATTTCCTTATATTAAAGGAGACTGCAATTAATAGAAATGTTAACATATTTCTCTGCATGTAGGCCTGTTAGGAGAAAACCAGAGTTTTTGGCTTGTGATGTCGGCGCCTGCGCTGTTATCTCCGCCTACTGGAGACTTTTTCAGGCTTCTGATTGGCCAACATGGCTTTCTGGTTGAGATTATATTGCCACCTGTTGGTTTGGCATGCTCTTGACAGTGCTTCATAGCATGCGTTTGCGTTTTCATGTGGACAGAGATTTTTTAAAAACAGGAGGAGGAAGAACTCCGTTTATAAAAATACCCGTGTACGTGTGGACATGGCTTGTCAAAGAACGTCTTGTCATTTTATCCTGTCATACCTGGTTGGGATGTGGTGTCAGGTTGAAGATGTTGTGGGCCATCTGCTGCACTCTCAGGCTCGAATGCGTCTAACAGCGGCTGGTATAACAGCAGCTGAGCACAGGCAGAAAGTGAATCAGTGAAATGGTGAGATCTTTAGCACCTGAGTGACAGGTCTGGATTAAGTTCTCTGAGGCAGCCATCTGAGGGAATGAACCGGAGACCGCCTCACAGCCCCTGAGAGAAGAAAAAACGGCGAGCTGTTGCTGCAGGCTGATGAATGCTGGACTTTAACCCTCTTTAGCTTACAGTGGACAGAAGGCTGACATATCCCATTACAGTTCAGACTCACTCGATCCTCTTTCCACCGTCTCCTGACTGCAATTAACCCTTTCAATTACAGACTCAAATTTAGCCTTTTGATGTTTTGCCATTGTCTAGAGTACACAAAAGTATACATATACAATTATTAAATATACAAAAAGTAATAAGAATTGTTTATAAATCGGTTGTCAACAAAAGAGAAGCTTATCAAAAGACGGTTATCCTTCTTCTTCTTCTTCTTTGGAATTTTTTGGCATATTCCGCACCTGACGGTTATCCTTACGGTTTTTCGCCAACATAAAAGCCCTATGGTTTAACGCTCTAGCTCTGTGGTTGACAGCAAAATAAATAAGTAAATTAATTAAAAAATAAAATAAAAAAGCTATTATTGCAAATGTAGTGTTGTCATATAAAATAATAATAATAATAATAATAATAATAATAATAATAACAATAACAATAATAATAATATTTATGCATTTCTCCGTTTGGTTCTGCCTGTTTTTAAAAGAAAGAATAGCCGACATTAAATAAAAATTAAGGATGACGGTATGAAAAATACTACAATGTAAAACAACTATTGTTTTCTATTTCAGTATATTTTAAAATATAATTTATTCTTTTGATGGCAAAGCTGCATTTTCTACATTTTCTAATG
>NW_015537937.1:2479771-2509684 GCF_001515605.1 Sinocyclocheilus anshuiensis | reverse complement strand
TGAGAGTGTGTGTGTGTGTGTGTGTGTGTGTGTGTGTGTGTGTGTGTGTGTGTGTTTGTATGTAATATATATAATTTACCAATTTAAATCCCCATACTGTAGATGCACATATAACATCTCTGGATTACCTGGTGAATTGTGGGCGGAGCTGAGTTTTGATTGACATGTGCTGATTCCTACTGATTTTTAACAGATCTCTGTCTTTTCTTCAGCATTGTTCAGTGATTTGTTGATGACTTGTCCCTAAGCAGATTTAAAGAGTAACTCAAATCCACCGCCAGAGGAGACACTGGAGCCCTGATGACTAGACCAGCATGAATTTCTATGCGGTTCCAGACTGGTTTAATGTAGCTGGTGAAGCTGGTTGACCAAGCTGCTTAAGCTTGTTAAGAAGCGCACAACATATACAGGAATCTGGAAGGACAAAGTGTGATTGTTCTGAGCTGCTAAGGTGTCAGGTAACAAGACCGCTCTAACCTAACGGGTCCATCTTTGCGATGATGTCAGTGAGCTGAGCTGGGAGAACATCACCGCAGAGATCTCGATGAGGGGTAACAGTCGAGACGTGTATGCCTGACCTTGGCTCTTCTCTGGCTTTCCTTGTAAAAGGGGAAGAAAAAAAAAACAAAGGAGTCTTTTGTTGAGGTCTAATTAGCTAAGCTGAGGAAGGCCCTCGTCTGCGCAGCTCTCACATATTCCACCTCATTTTCTGTGGGAAAATATTTTATTGATTTTTGGAGAAGAAACAGAAATGCAGCCGGGATTAGCAGCAGTCGGGGGGTCTGCGTGCGAGATGGCCCCCCTCCTCGCTGCCTGGGGAGATCTGCCAATTAGAGACCTTGATCCCTTGCCCATCATAGTCGACTTCTCTACCACCCTGGTTTGGTTTGACGTTCAGCCATGCCAAATCTGTTTTTCTGCTCAGCAGAGGGTGAAGGCACAAGGCTTTCTATTAAAAAGTAATCAATACAAAAACTCCCTTATTGTTTGCGCTGGCAGACTGGCAAACAAATAAACAGATGATAATGCTTCGACAGTCGAAGAAGAGCTAATTTGTTCATTATTAAAATAGCTCAAATCCATGTGCCGGGAGCCAAATATTTGGCCACTTTTCATGCGGTTTACAAACTGAGATAATCCCTCACGCTCTTGTTTACTGCCAAACGATCGCTGGGCGTACATCGCACAAAGCCGCCTCTTTCTTTGCGTCATCTGATGTAAAGTGCAGGCTGATTTTTAATCAGGACTATTTCATGTGTGTCAGTGCTGGAATCAGAAAGCTGTCGCGTTGGCTTTGTCTCTCGGTAATCACTTATTTTCTCAATGACAAATGACACGCCATGCTGTGCCAACTGCCACCATATTCCCCAGGAGACCACAGGAAAAAATGGCCGAATGGCCTCTCGTTCTCCCTCTCTCTCTCGGAAGTATTGGGCACTAAATTACATTGCCGACCTGCAAGTGCCAACTTCTCCACTGAAATGACTATTTCTACCTCACAGAAGATTGCTTTAGTAATTATACGTATCATAATTAAATTTCATCAAATCCTGTGAGAGCTCAAATCTCATTCACCCAGGTTTAGAGTTTTAGCTCTTGCGTTTAAAGGACGGGGACTCTTCATACGCTATTATGCATTTAGTTTTGTGATTCTTCCCTGTGACACGTGAGTAACAGAGCTTTAAGACTGATTTAAACTTGACATAATCTTCAATTCAAAAGTTGTTAAGTTGGTTCGTTTTATTTATGCGAAAAAGTTCAAATTGTGACAGTGAATCGATTCAAAGCTTTGATTCAATGATTCCTTTGATTCAAATAAATGTTCACTGATGTTACTGCAAAGGAATCTTTCATAAATTAAAATGTTTTATTAAAAATATGAGTAGGTGAAAGATTACTTTTTACTTATTACTTTGTATTAAATAATTAAATCATTACTCCATGTGTTCATTTACTTAAAAACCTCCCTTCATTCTAATGAAGATTTTTATTATTCTGAAAAAAATGTCTATCTGGCTGAAATAATAGTTCCCCTGATGAAAATAACTAATAAATAACAGTAATTTATTTTAGGCAAATTCAGGGCCAATACTGTACATAAATGCCAATATACAGTATGTAACGGATTACATATCATCATCACAAAATAAACCCGAACAGGGTGCAAAATTAATTCTGAATGGAATGAATTCTGAATGAATGAAGGAAGGAAGGAAGGAAGGAACGAACGAACGCACGCACGCACGCACACACACACACATACAGATTTGTCTCTATTTTATCATTCTATTTTATAAAAGTTGGATTTCAAAATCATACAGTCAATGATGGAAAGGGTTCAAATATGCAAAAGATGCAGGAAAACCAAAGAATGTGCAGGAGCTAGAGTATTTTTCTGAAGAACAGCAGGCAGTTGAACTGCTCAGGACAAACAAGGGACTCCTGAACAACTATCAAAAAATATAAAAACAGCCGTGGATCATCCAGGAAATTACATTATTATTATTTTGTCTTGTGGAGTATATGTAAACATCTGTTATGTGAAATAGCTTATTCAGGACAGTACTAAATAAATATAACATGCAATTTTCATGATCCCTCTTATTTAGTTTCAATTATTAACATTTTGCACATTCTGCACAGTGTAAACTTATGAGCATATGCCACACCTGTGAGGTGGATGGATTATCTCGGCAAAGGAGAAGTGCTCACTCACTTGTTAACAGATTTGTGAAATAGGCCTTTTGTGTACATAGAAAAAGTCTTAGATCTTTGAGTTCAGCTCATGAAAAATGGGGGCAAAAACAAAAGTGTTGCGTTTATAATTTTGTTCAGTGTATATATAGTAGTATTGTTGTATTGGCGCACACATGAAAAAAGTCTGTAACATAAGATAAAATGAAAATCTCAATGGGAGATATTAAAAGCAGAGACTAGGAAATCCCTTCCATCCCCAGTCAAATCATACGCTGGGTGATACTTATAATATGTCTATATTTTATAAATGTATACGTATAGGCCTATAGGTATCACCCAGCCTTTTACTGTATATTTATAAAATAATATAAACGTGACTTACATCAGTTGTCTCAGACGTTCAAACCAGCGTTGTTGAGGGTAATCGGCACAATCATCACTGTAAACTCGGGATCTTCAGTTCTATGTGAACAGCTACATCACATGAATCTGTGCTAATCCACCGACTAAACAAGATTAAACGGGATTTGGCTGGATAAATCTGGGCTATTCTTATTTCCAGAGGTGTAGTAATCACTTAAGCCACAGCAAATAAACGGTGAGGAAAACAAACAAACAAACAGGAAGTGAAGGTCAGAGTGGCTGCCCTGTTTCTCTAGCAGCCCTGGGTACCAAAACAGACTACACTCTCAGTCATGTGCATTCTGGGACGGATAATTACGGAGTCGCAGTCTGATGATTAAAGTCATGATGAGGTTTCAGGCAGGAGGCGACAAACTCAGGAGCGAAGTGGCCTATACGGTAAACACACTTACACAATTATATACTCCAATTGCATGATACTGCACAAATACAAATATACAATAATAGATACACTGCACACAATTAGTCAACACTGGGAAGTAAGCAGACCAAAGTGCACACTCAGACAAATGCATTCAACTGAGAACATTTACTGGGCATGAAACTTTGCATAATTATTTGTTAAAAGTGCACATTTGTCTCTATATACTGTATTTGTGACAATATGAACTGGTTTCTCTTGGTGAAACTGTCCCATCTTGATTTTGTACCTCATTTTAGTTTTCCTATGTATAAAATGTATTGTTGCAAGACTATCTTTACATCTCCTTTACATTTATTATCTTTACATAAAAAAGACGTAATGTATATTTCATATTGTTTATCTCATATACTTAAATACTTTGCTTTTTTGACTTGTTTAATTAAAGCTAAAGTCCTATTTTATGTTTCTGTCTCTTCAATTAACTTGAAGCAAGGGTTAACCTCACTTCACATCACTTTTATTTTACAGAATCTGTCATCGAGAATCAAGGACGAAAACCGATTTTAATGGACTTTTTCTCATCATGTTAAGTATTATATTCCATTCATTTCTAATTTTTTTAATTGCTTGATATACTCAAATATCTCAGAGTTCAGACCTCAAACCCACAAGTAAAGAAACTTTAAAAAGGTAAAAAGGTTAAAAATGCAAGCATATTTTAAAAGGTTTTGTTTCTCATCAGAATACAAGCTGATTCCACTAAACTCAGATATACTGAGTTTTATTTTGCTTACAACCCAGACAGCACTGGCTTAATGCAAGGAATATTATACACATATGTGTCGCCACATGGAGATGGAAACCCTGAGGCATTTTAGATAAACTTCTCATTGTAAAAGTTATTGGAAGGCACACAAGTTACAGCAGATGTTTCCATAAGCTGATGGTTTGTGTCTTTGATTTGAATTGTGCATGTCACAGCACAGGAGATCAATTCAATTAAAACCAACTTTGAAAGTTTGGAAACTGTTTAAAAAGCTCTGAAGTTTTATAAAAAACGTTTATAAGACAGACAGACAGACAGACAGACAGATAGATAGATAGATAGATAGATAGATAGATAGATAGATAGATAGATAGATAGATAGATAGATACCAGACATGAAACAATAAAAAAAATAATAGATGGATGGAAAAAGGAAGGATGAACAGACAGACAGGATGGATGGATGGATAGAAAAAAACAGACAGATGGATGAAGGGACAGGGAGATGGATAGATGGATGGAACAAACGATGGATGAATGAACGAACATACAGGATGGCTGAATGGAACAGATGGATGGATGGATGGATGGATGGAAAAAATTATGGATGGATGAACAGACAGACAGGATGGATGGATGGAACAAACGACGGATGGATGAAGGGACAGAGAGATGGGTGGATGGAACAAACGATGGATGGATGAAGAGACAGAGATGAATGGATGGACGATGGATGAAGGTACAGAGAGATGGATGGATGTAAAAAAATGACAGATGGATGAAGGGACAGATGGATGGATGAATGGACAGAGAGATGGAAGGATGGATGGAACAAACGATAGATGGATGAACGGGCAGTGATATGGATGGATCAATGAATAGAACTATTCCTTTTCATGTCATTTCAGTTGAACTTGAAATTGAACTGAAATTGAAAGTGACCAATTGACCGTTAGCAAAAAGCTTGATTGACAGGCGATCTGACTAATCAGAACGCAGATATTATGTGCCGCCGCTGCTATCCGCCATCTTGCCCTACGGCTACGGCCGGTGTTCTGATGATTTGTGCTTCCCTGTCAGATTTTGCTACCTCCCATTAAAACAGATGGTAGCATAATTCGATAGCGAAAAGTGCTACCTATCAGATTTTGCTTCCAGCATGATATAAGGTGTGAGGCTTTATTAACATGTACACCTACCCCAACCCTAAACCTACCCTAATAGGATAAATACAGTGTTGGTAGCATAATCTGATAGGTAGCATTATTTTTCAGAACACCGGCGCTGTATGCATGGCTTGAAGCGTTAAAGTTAAAACACTGAGTGTTAAATAACAAAATAATGTTAAAACTAGGGCTGGGTAAGTTAACGTGTTATTATCGCGTTAACGCATTAATTGATTAACCCCGACAATTATTTTATCGCGCGTTAACACATTTTTTTTATTATTATGAAAGTCCGTTGCTCACTAGCTCTGAATACACATACAGACAAACCATGGGTCACTGGCTTGGGATGGATGTCATCACACGTCTCAACCAATGAGAGCATTTGGGGTGGGCCTAAGACTGCAGCAGCGTCCACATGAAGCGCTCACGACTTCATAAGTGGGAAATAGGAAGTTTCAGATAGCACATGAAGGCAGCAGAAAAGCGCTCTCGCTCAGCACAGTGGAGTGCATCATTTTGTAAACTTTGTGGTTTATTATTTTAAGTCGTTTGGGACGCGGTAACACACACGGCCCTCTCATGCTGCGGTGCCCGGGGAGCAGTTGGGGGTTCGGTGCCTTGCTCAAGGGTACCTCAGTCGTGGTATTGAAGGTTCCGACACTACATGGGTACCGCGCCCGAGCCCAACTGAACCGCGCTCTGGCCCACCTCTTCCAACCGAGCCAGGGCCGGTGTTGTGCCGAATTCTGCAGCCATGCCAGATTATGCACCCCCTCGTTGAAGTCGCTACCTGATTGATGTTTTCAATGCAGCTAACCTCGCGTGCTTCATGTCATCTTCCCACTCATTAAACTATGACAGGTCCTTTACTGCAAAAAGACGGTCACTGTGACACTCAAAAGTGATGAAACTATGGTGCCATGTGCTTTTTTAAAAAAACATTTTCATAGGTTTCATGTTATATTGTTGGTTCGGAAAATATGTAAATGTGCATGCCCAGTAGCCGCAGCTGTATCCCTTCTAGCCTTAACCACAAATCAGACAGGAGAGTAGATTAACTTCGGTGGACTTAAACTTGAAAAATGGTGTGTTCGGCGGATGAAATAAAACACTTTCTGATGTTTATTCATGTTCAAGACAATCGGTTCACCATCGAGGCAATACAGTGATCTGTCACGACACATTAAAGAGCCACAAAATGGTGTTTATTATTTGAATTTCTTACCTGCTCTGTCTTGTCTGTCGGCACGTTGTCAGTTTCCTCTTTGCTCTGCGATGTATTTTTCACAGCATGAGAACATGTGTGTAGTGTGAGAGCGCATTGTTTGTCGGGGATAGCAACAGTAACTAAGGAGGGCGGGTCTTTGCAAACGGTCAATTCCATTCAAATTCACACTCATGAATTGAAAGTGAGACCAGAAATGGCCAGCTTAGACTTAGACTAACTATCAGAAGCTGGTTTTAGCTGGATTCTCCAGTAGGACCAAACAAACAAACACTCACGCTCATGTTGGGCTCTTTCCAGTAAACAGTGAAGCTCTCAAATGTCTGAAAACACAAACACGTATCCGATACACCTACAGGCTTCCACCTACTCGAATCTGTCTCGCTCTCACACACACACACACACACACACACACACACACACACACACTCGTAGAGTTCGCTCAAACGCATTAGTGCTGGAGTTGGGCCAGATCCGGCAGCTGTACGTGAGCTGCGGGGAGAAGCTCGCCGGGATAGTAGAAGCATTTTAAAGCCACATTAAACCCAGCACTCCAAAACACATACACATTCAAAGAGCCTCTCTGCCAAACTCTCTGCATATTGCTATTAATAATACCCTTAAAGGCTGTTAAAAACACTCTGGATATTACAGGGGCCACGGTAAACATGTCACCACGCCACCATTTCCCAGACTGCCTCTGAGCTACAGGGCCTCAAGGAGGACAAAAGAGACGAGCTGTGGATTCTGATGAGAGGCTTCTACCTGCTCATCACCCGCTGTGGCCAATCAGAGCGCAGGAGCCGGAATACGCTGAGAGGAACAATGGGCCCCCGGACAGACACACAGCTCCATCCATCAGAACATCTATTAGGTATGGCTCTATTACGGCCTTTCCTGCGTATCATAATTTTTTCCGTTTGTTTGTTCTTTATTTTTACCTCTTCTGTTTCTTTGTCTCGCTCACTTTTTCATTCCATCAATCTCTCGCTCTTTGGTGATGGCGTGCTGAGAGGCAATCCTCTTCGGTGGGTGATTGCCCTGTGAATATTTATAGATGCAGACAGAGAAAAAGGGGCCTCTACACTGAACAGTTGTTTAGATTTCAGTAGAGATCCTCTGAAAAATACAAAGCATTTGATCAAATGCATCTCATACAGTAAATGTCTTAATTGGTTTTAAAGGGTTGCTGTATTTAAAAGCTTAAAAGGGTTAGTTTTATTTTTAAATGTAACATGTAGACTTGTTAACCATGCCCTGTATGGTCAATTAAGTGCATGGAATGTGTTCAAGAGCTCTTTGTATATAACTACTAAATCTGCATTCAAAATATCAGGAGTTATTTGTTGTTTATTTAAAGAGAAAAGAAAAAATGCAAAGTGGCATACCTGTTCCGTCACATTTCATATCTGTGCATGATATGAATGCATTTAGAGGAACAGCATTCAGATGACCTTTACACAACCGTATGACTTTATGAATTCTTTACAAAATCCTGATGGAAGTTTCTCTAAACCCCTATTGGGATGCAGAGGCATGCTGTTTATTTCCATTGAAAATCTAATGCAGCGCAGAACTCAGGCAGAGTTAAGCTGTCTACAGGCCCTGCACAAGATAAACAGAGCTTACTGGTGGATGTTTAAAATGCATCCTGAGAAATGACTTGGAAAGCCAGTGCTATCAAGCTAAAACGCTTCTTAAAGGTATTTGCATGCAATCATTTCTCTACACACATTACACTGACTTACCAATAATGCTGTTTCAAGCTTGCTTTCTAGTAAAACACATTGCACGTCTTACTTGCCTATGTAATTATACTCTATGTATTTCTTGCATTTTGTTTGTTTTTGAATCTATTCTGCATTTCCTATAGTAATAGTTCACCCAAAAATGAAAATTTGCTGAAAATGTATTCCCCCTCAGACCCTCCAAGATATAGATGAGTTTATTTTAACAGATTTAGAGGAATTTACCATTACATCACTTGCTGACCAATGGATCCTCTGCAGTGAATGGGTGCCGTCAGAATGAGAGTCCGAACAACTGATAAAAACATCACAATAATCCACAAGTAATCCATAGGACTCCAGTGCATCAGTTAACATCTTGTCAAGTGAAAAGCTGCATGCTTGAGAAAAAAAAAAACATAATTACGGAATTTTAACTTTAAACTGTCGCTTCTGGACAAAATGTAAGCCCATAATCCATAATAATGCTTCCTCCAGTAAAACAGTCCATCCCCTGTTGTCCTCTCACATCAAAATCCATCGACCAAAAACTGTTTTGGACTGTTTTCTTGTAAGCGGTGTTTGATCTGTGCATATTTTCTCCTGATTCACACTCATATTTTAGCCTGAAGCAATAGTTTGAAGTTAAAAACACATTATTGATGGAATTTTTTTTTTCTTACAAACATGCAGCTTTTCACTTCTCAAGATGTTAACAGATGGACTGGAGTCATGTGGATTATTGTGATGTTTGGACTCATTCTGATGGCACCCATTCAGTGCAGAGGATCCATTGGTGAGCAAGTGATGGAATGCTGAATTTCTCCAAATCTCTTCTGATGAAGAAACAAACTCATATTCATCTTGGATGGCCTGAGTGTGACTACATTTTTAGCAAATTTAAATTTTGGGGTGAATCCTTAATGGTATGAAATGGTGTATAAAAAGGGTTCAAAATTGTAGTTATCTAGACTCCAATATCTTGTGAAAATCATTCAGGAGTGGTTATCCTTGCTGGTTGTATACTATATATAATAATATTATATATAATTCAATGTATATAGTACACTCCATTCATATCCATATTTG
This sequence comes from Sinocyclocheilus anshuiensis, assembly GCF_001515605.1. NCBI lineage: Eukaryota > Metazoa > Chordata > Actinopteri > Cypriniformes > Cyprinidae > Sinocyclocheilus > Sinocyclocheilus anshuiensis. The sequence goes on along the minus strand of NW_015537937.1, from coordinate 2,500,224 downwards.
GTCCAGACCAAACTAAATCAAATAAACTGAATTGCCATCCCTGAAAGCCTCATGAAAATGTTTCTTGTGTTTATTGGTTCTTGTGATGCACATGGTGCGGTGTGGACCCATTTTAGAATCTGTTTGTTTTTATTCACAAATACAGAGGTTTTATCTGCTCCACTGAATCAATAAAGGAGACATCACAAGTCAAGTCTCTCCAGAACACACACACTCACACACACCCTCACAAACACTCTCCAACGCCATTAATTATCTGTCAGCGAGTATCTTACGTATTCTCTCCCAGCCCTCACAAACACAATTCCCTCCACTTTAATTATTTCAATAAAGATAACATATCAATTTAAACAAATGTTTGGGAGAGTGAGCCATGTGGAGAATTATCCATATAATAGCCATTAAAAATGCATAACTGTCAATTATTGCTCTTGTAGAGTCGCAATTATGCAGTCTTGGTGACCTTGCATCGGTCTTTTCCATTAGGAAGACCTCTCTGAGAAATGAAGCGTCATGTTCTTTACGGGGCTCAATCCCATCGGATAATGAAATAAAAGGAAGAGAGGAATAAACACGTCTCTAATGAATGCCCCGAGAACTTTGCTGGGAGGCTGAAAGAGAAGTTGTGCATTCTGGGAAAGAGGTCAACACACCTGGACACGAGCTCATTTGATGTGCAATTCATGTTTGAAATGATCGTTTTACAGGGCAAGACACCGATCTTGAAATTTTAAAGCCAAAAATAGATAAATAGATATCTATTAAATAGATAAACTAGGGCTTTCAAATGATCTTTTCCTTATTTTACATTTACAAAAAAAATGCCTTTAGAAGTAATTATATTGTGTTTTATTGGCATATAAATGAACATCAGTCTATCACTGGCCCACAATCAAATTTGTTTTTCCAGGGTAAATTTAGGACACACATATACTTTAAGGAACTGTGTGAATGCAGACACAAGTGTGTCTGTTTAGGACTGATCTTAAAAGAACATGAAGGTGACTTGTAAAAACATAATGGTCATGCTAAAAATGTTAACTGTTACGCTGGTAGAAGAATTTCTTACAAAAGGTGCATGATTAAAAGCAAAAGTAATTTGACTGTAAAAACAAGACAGACTTAAAAGTTTAAAAAGTTGTAGACAGGTGTACATGATTAAATGCATTTTTATTGCATGATTATAATACATTTTTAATTATTATAATATTATTCATTTTTGCTGTTGCACAAATTATGCATGTAATGTTTTATTTTATTTTTTTTTAAAGATGATCTTTTTTCATACTAATTTTATTCTGATCTTAGGGATGTCAATTTATCTTAATGTATCATTTAATGTCATTAATTATTATTATTAGTAATACATTCTTCGTATACTACTAATACCTAATAATTGATAACTAATATACCAATTAATCACACTAAATGCATGCATTAAATTTACATTATTATAATTTTATTTTTGCTATTGCACAAATGATGCATGCAATTTTTTTTTTAAAAAGAGACGATTTGCAGTTAGATTTTTTTCATGCTAAATTTATGCTGATCTTAGAAATGTCAATTTCTCTTAGTTTGTCAATTTATCAGTTTATCTTGATTTATAATTTAGTGATATTATTATTAGTAGTAATACATTTTACTATTATTAGTTATTATTATACTAATAATAATTGATAACTAATATAAAAATTAATCACACTAAATGCATGCATTAAATAGACATCCCTAAAATAAAATTAGCATAAAAAAGATAAAATTACTGTTTTATCTAAATTGATATCATGCTTCATTTGTGGAACGGCAAAAATAAAATAAAATAAAATATTTGGGTGAAACGTCAAAGTGCCTGAACTCCATAGAGATAAAACACGATCCTCAAATTCCATTGTCTCATCAACCTGTGAGGAACTCAAAACTCAAAGAACACCCCTGAAAAGTGAAAAACACATCACGTCTCATTTCGGAATAATTTAATCTTTCACTTTATATGTTTGTTGCAACAATCACACATATAGGCCTAAATTCAAAAATCACTGAACAATCTAACCCCAAACTCTTCCAGACAACACTGTCACTTCTTAATTATTTGATAAACTACATTGTTTTGGCAGGAATAATTACTAAAGCAGAGCATCGCTGGACAACTACATGAATTTAATGCCTTGTTAGTTAAATTATTACTCTAAAAATGTGTTCCTCGCTATCTCTTTCAGCCGCCATGGTATTTGGTAAGCACACCGCTGTTGTTTTGCAGACTCGAGTGTCTCGAGAGCGTCTGTAAACTCCTAACAGCCCTCGCAAACACACTCCCTTTACAACAGCAGTGGAGCGGCTGCACGTTTGACCCGCGGCTTGCCTCGTTATCAAGAGCTCTCTCCGGATGAAGATATCACTCGCTCGACTTCAGCTTTTCCAAGGTCTTTATTGAGTGCATTTCAGTACAATAGTTCTCAGAAAGTTACAGTTTCAAACTCTGACATACTCATCACAAGAAACGAGTGTTAACTATACAGCCTCGGTGAGGTGAGGGGGGCTTTCCTTCGTTCGCTATCTACAAAACTGCGAGCTAGTATCCATGCCATGCTAGTAATATCAACAGTCTCTCGAACCCTTTGACTCTCTGACTTTTAGTTTCGGTTGCCTAAAATAATGCTCCAACACTTTATCATGAAAGTATCGTTTGAAACGCACAAAAAGCAGAAAGTACGGGGCTCGTTCCTACCGGCGGTGTCAGACGACGCTTTTGTTTGTTCCAAATGCGCTTTTTGTTTGTGCTTGTGAAGTCTCAGCCGTGCTAGTGAACACATGCACCACTCAGACTTCAGTTGGCACGGGAACAGCATCGCCGCTGATCCACTGCCAAACGCTCACCAGACTCCACAATGTGTCGACACTCCAGGCAAAGAGCGATAAAATTAGACTCAAATCATTTCCGTTCATCCTCTCACTCCCTGCCTGTTCCCTCAACCCTCCGAGAGGAGGAGGAAGAGGAGGATACCCTTGCAAGAGATGAAGATTATCCTCGATTGAGTTGTTGGACATGTGCAAAAATGAGAGGTTAAAATAAGAAAAAGAGAGACACATTCGTAATAGAAACAATAGTGTTCATGTACATATTCAAATATAAATCATACTACATCTGTATGGTTGCGCGTGTGCATTATGGTGAAGCTTCAATCTGTCTGTGCAGATGGTGAAGCGCTGCCATGTGTTTTACTCTATATAGTGATAGATGGATGGATATATTGACCAGGATGATTATTTGTCCATTTTGTATGTACACATGACCGATTGACACAAATAGCATTCCAAAATCTAAAGCTTTTCACTGGACAAAAGTTTGAGGTCTGTAAGATTTTTTTAAATCGTTTTAAAATAAGTCTCTTATGCTCACCAAGGCCCAGATTTACTAACAGTTTGCACTAGTGTAAACCGTCTTTTGGCGTTAAAATAGTAGGCTACTGTCAGGATTTACTAAAGATGAGCAGTGAAGAATTAGCGCTGAAAAGGCGTGGACACAGTTATTTTTTGTGCCTGAGCTTATAATAGGCCTATGCATTTGTAAGAGTTTCTCTTTCAGACGCAAAATTTATAGGAGGAGAGTATTAAAATTAACCATGCAACGCGATTTACTAATGTTTGCGCTCGTCAAATTACTGGTATTTGCACCATTATTTAGCGCCCAAAAAACATGTCTTATAGTAGGCGGTAATTTGCGCTGCTCTTGGTAGATTTCACTGGTCATTATGGAAATGATCTGGCTGCGTCTGAGTTCTTTAATGTGCGCATTGTTAGTAAATCACCTGCAGAATTTTCTCCTCCCGTCTGCACTTTTATGGAATTGCGCTTAAACGCTAATTGGCCCTCTTTAGTAAATCTGGCCCCAAGGCTGCATTTATTTGATCAAAAATACAGTAAAAGAAAATTATATTGTGAATAATTATTATAATTTACAATTTTAATATATTTTAAAATGTCATTTATTCATGTGATGGCAAAGCTGAATTTTCAGCAGCCATTATTCAGGATCCTTCAGAAATTAATTTCCTTTCCTTTGCGGTTCAAGAAATATTTCTTATTCTTTTCATTGTTGAAGACATTGTGCTGCTCAATATTTTTGTGGAAACGTATCAGTAAAAAAAAAACAAAAAAAAAACACTACCCTGTTCTAGATATTGGCATTTTCCAAAACCCATATTGGTCAACCACTGTTAAACTGTAAGCCCTCTCTCAACAACACACACCTGGAAGTCAACATGAAATGCCATATGCATCTGCAACCCATTGCACTTCAATATGCAGTAATTATAAGTGAAACAATATGATGATGTGACTTGATTTTAACCACCATGATTGGACTGTGAAAAGAATAGAGAATAACTTGTGTGGTTGGAGGGGAGAAGTTGAAAGAATCATGTCGTTAGAAAGAAAATAGGGTCAAATTTTAATTTCATGCTGACTTAATACTCTAATCTCTAATGTCTTTCTTTTTTCTTCATTCTCCATTTCTCTTCATTTCTTTCTCAATCCTGCACTCTCTGCCATCTCTCGCTCTTGTTTTCTCTTTCATTCTCTGATTTGCTTCAGCTCATTCATCACTCTCCTCAGTTTGTGTGCTGTACCCGCAGGTATCCCAGCATGCTCCACCCTCCCCAGCGTATCTACGGCTTTGAGCGCAGGTCAGCCATTTTTCAGCTGGGCCATACGGCAGGACGCCGGACAGCTTGGTTACGCCCCGCCGCGAACGAGCTGGACGCAGGCCACGGGGATGATACTTTGTGATCATTAATTGAGCTGCCTTTACACAGAGGCAGAGAGGAAGATGTCTTCATCTCGCACTAATGCTTTTATAGAGCCAGACATTATCGCTACTACCGTCGTATGTAGGAGGAAAAGATTCACTTTCTTTAATGTAATACAGCTGAGGTGTGTGTGTGTGTGTGTGCATAAAAAGAATATGCCTCTTGGCAGAAGCTGTAAAAGTGTGTCATCCTCAACAAAGAGCCAATACGCTCTTTGGTTGCCATGGTGAAATTCATTGTAGTCAATTAGGTGCAAAACCTTGGGTATATCTGCGTGATGATTGTGTGTGTGTGTTGCATGTTGCTCGCAGAGAATAACCATAAACCATGAGTCTCATTAACTTACAGGCAATGTAGCAGCTTATTCATTACACACACACATTCACATCAGGCGAATTAATGGTACAGCTGCTAACCTCTACAAACCATTATGTTTCAAATCTTACATTGGGGTCCTTTAATGTTAAACCTTATGAGATCATGTGGAGCTGCTTTTAGCCATTATGACCCCAAAAGCTGGAACATTTTACCAATTACTTTTATATTTATTCATTTACAACACTTTATTATCCAAAGCAACTTACAAATGAGGAATGCTGCAAGTGATTTTATCATAAAAGCCAACATTTGCAGCACACAAAGATTAGGCAAGCTCCCAATCATTCATAGTTTTATTATTTTTACTTTTAAGTTGGCGTTTGAGTATTTTAGGTCTCTTTAAGTAACTACATTGATTTTTTTTTTTACATTTAAATTCACTTTTTATTTATTTATTATTTTTCACTTCTAGTTGTTACATTTTTTTTTAATAAAATTATATTTTATTATTTGTAGGCACCGTTTAGCTACATTTTAGCTATGAATGGTACTATATTAATAAAATAAATAAAATAATAATTTTATTTGTAACACTTAATAAAGTTAACTTCATTAACAAGTTCATGCATATGAACAATTAGCATTTTTTTATGGCATCTACTAATCTAGATTAATGTAATATGTTCATATTCATTCATACAACCTGAATGTTTTAGTAGTTTTAGAAATTAACATTAATCTAGATTAAAAAATGGTTTAAAAAGTATTGTTAAATGTTATATATAACGCATGAATATAATATTGATAAATTGGACCTTAATGTATAGTGTTACATTTAATAATAATAATAATAATCTTTAATTATTATTATTATTATTAGCATTCAGTTGATGCTATTTCTCCATGGCAACCAAAAAGGAACAGCCCAAAGCCATCAACAGACCGTGTGTGTGTGTGTGTGTGTGTGTGTGTGTTTGTGCGTTACACAGTGCTTAACTGACTGCTTAAGTAGAATGTGCTCAATGGGGTGGCGTTAGGCATCTGTTCATAAGGGGTCACACAGATGTTCAATCCAGACACACACACAAATAAATGAAGAGCTGATGACACAAAAGAACATGTACCGCATTTAGCAATGTCATCGAGAAGCATCTGGAGCCGAGAGAGTGACTCGGCCTGATAAAAGTGGTGAAGGGCAGCGGGTTCGCAAGTCTCTTCGTTTCCTGCCTGCAACCTTTCTGTTGGCTTATCATGTAAACACATGCTTGGAAACAGATTAGCGGTTTTAAAGACCCTGTAAGACCAACATTAGTACAGCTTATTAACAGTGGAACTACATTTAAGTGTATTAGCTAGTTTAGGCGGTGACGATGCACCTTCCCAACGCTAGTCGACGCATTCAAACACTCTGACACGAAACTAACAAGAACAACTACAAGAAGTAGAAGAAGAAGAGGTGGAAGAAAGAAAAGCTGTACACGTAAGTGCTCATCAGCGTGGAAACACCTACAATAAACACTGTTTAGTGGCCTGAATGCGTAGCTTTTTTCACCTAAAGTATATCTTTTTAACGCTAGTTTATACACAACTAACTGATATTTACACAACATCGACAGAGTCAGAGTTCATCCCAGATTGTTCTCGTGGCGTCGCGCTGACGTAAGTGAGTTCGTGTTCTGCAGAATCGGCGGTTCTTGTCCAACGCGCAACATTGCCAAAAATGCAAGCAGAAGAAGAGGGTATTTACACAGAGGTCCGTTACACTTCACCTTCAATATGAAGGTTTACTCTGAAGATAAACTCGTATTTATTTAAAGATATACATCATTTACTCTCGTATGGCCTAGGGATGGGACGCAGGCATACAGGATGTCCTTTGGCAACGTCAGCCATACCGAGATCGACAGGTAGTGTAAGTGGGAAGCAGTGACGATAGAAGGTTTATAGTGGAAAAAAAACTGAAAAAAAGAAGAACGAAAGAACCTTGTAGAAAACAATGCTAGACGTCTCGGAATCTGAGCAGTCACTGTGATTTCTGGATAAGCATCGTAAAGGTAATTAATGATGAGAAGAGAACAAAAAGAATCCGCTTCTTCGGTTTCCCCTGTAAATGTAGACTGAAGAGGCAAACGGCCGACGGGTTAACAGACGTCCTGTGAGTCCCGGCGGTCCTGTTCCGATCTGGTCTGTTGGATATGGGATAATGGTTCCTCTCCTGAAACACGTTCTCAGATCAGGATGATAGTCTCTATTCTGGCGCGCTCCGATGGGATTGGGCTCACCCGCTGGTAATTCTTCCGCAAGCTGCCCGGCCCGTCGTCCGGCGCCCCCTGTAGTCATGCCAGCACTGTGCCTGTCTGGCACTGGGACATCTGCAGGTGCATGGACTGAATGCTGTTGAGGATTTTCTTCTGATGGCCGGCTAGAGTCACACCTATCCTCAACAGGTCCCTGCGAACACAAGAAAAACAAAGTAACACTAAATAGCTCTATAATGTACATTTGCATCACTCTTTACCAATTCAACAGTATTTTTCCAAGTTAAAGGAGCTGCTGTTATCATTGCACAATGGATGATGTTCAGGCTACATTTACATTACATTAGTTGCAATAAGGAAATGCATCTAACACTTACTAACACATTTTTTAATATTTCAAATATAAATGAACATAACTAATGTATTATAAACAAATATTAATTAATAATGAGCAATTCACAAAGTATAATATGAACAGTAATATAATATAAATTCAACAAAAATGTAAAATTCACAATCAAGTAACAATTCACAAAAATATAAAAATTATTAAAATTAAAATATAATTAAATTAAAATAAAATAAAATATAAAAATGATATAAAAACAAAACTTAAACCTTAATATATAGTATATAATATATAAAACATTAATATATTAAACTTTAAAATATACTGCCCTCTAACTTTGTTAATAATAATAAGGTAACACTTTAGTATGGACCAATTTCCACTATTAACTTATTAATTAGTTGCTTATTAGCATGCCTATTATTAACATATTGGCTGTTTATTAGTACTTATAAATCACATATTCTGCCAGTGGCGTTCCGTCCATATGAGCTGAGAATGCTCCGCATATCCAGGCCATTGAGAGAATAAGTTTACGGAATAATTCATATAAACATGATTATTGTCACGACACGGTGTGTGGAGGCAGGCAGGATGACGAGGACGACAATGATTCCAATAATGATTTTTAATGTAGACACAACACACTCGGGGTAACATTCACAATAACCGACAAACTTGAATACACGAGACAGGAACTGATATAGGGCAGATAACGAGGGGCAGACAGGTGAGCACAATGAGGTGATTAACTAATAATGAGAACAGGAACAACCAAATAAGGACACAGAGGGAGAAACCACAATCAGCAGTCCACAGGAGTGTGACAATTATAAGTTGATCCCTTGTCATTTGAAATGTAACTTAAAGCTTAAAGAGTTAGGAATAAGTACGTACAATTATTTATTTGCCAAACGGCAGTAATTTTCTTTAAATCTACCAGTTGCGGTTGCTTCCGGGCGAGCGGATTCTCCGCAGCTTTCTCGCCTCCGCTCTATTGCTATGACTCGTCAGGATTATAGCGCGTTCTCAGTGATTTGCTGGTCTGCGGCTGATTTAATGTGCGAGGTAAACTGTCCGCTCGCCAAAGCGCTCGCCCAAGCGGAAAAATGTGCTGTTGCTGTCAGATCTCGATTGACGAAAATCCCATTGTGTTTGATGCAAAACCAACTCGACTAAATCAAAAGAAAAAAACACTGTAACCGTATATTTTTGTTTTCTCAAGCAAAGCACATTTTAAAAGTCCACTGAAAACATATCTTCTTACATTTTTGGTCATAGACAACGTATTTGAAGGTATACGTTATTGTCAACGTTATTGCCTAAGCGGTAAAAAAAAAAAAAGTTTATTAAAAACGTGGGCTATATAAAATTTTAATAATAACAAACATCATATTTGTTCCCTTTGTTTTGCGTATGCTCGTGTCGCTTACAGTTAAATTCCTTCTCTGATTTTATTATTGTTTGCAAGGTTGCAACGTTACTTTGCAATATTTTAAATATTTTTTGGTATTTTGCATGGTCTGTTATTAGTGTCACCCGGGTGGGAATTTTAACTCCTATTCACTGGGAATAAAAAATCTTATCACCCAGCATACCCAGTTAAAAAAGTAACCGCTCGCCACTGCATTCTGCATGATCATATCTACATCCCTAATCTTACCCAATACCTAAACTTAACATCTAGCTTACTAACTATTAATAAGCAGGAAATTAGGAGTTTGAGACAAAAGTCGTAGTTAATGGTTTGTTAATAGCGAGAACTGGACCTTAAAATAAAGTGTGACCATAATAATAAAAATAAGGTTGATCACCTTGCTATTACACATCTGCCTGTTGCCAATGTCCGTCATTATAATCCATACTAACAAACATGGTTTCTTTTTTTATTCTAACAGTAGTAAAAACTAAAATCCACTAAAAGCATTTTGCCAGATGGTACAGGAAACCCTTCTCTCCCTATGCAACACTCGACAAGCACTTCCTGTTATTAGATTAACGGTCAGCACATCAAAAGGCCAAGTAAGATCAAGACATGTCTGCTACAGCATGTGATTTTAGGTGACTGTTTCATTGCCTCCTTTAAATTACAAAGACAAAAGAGCAACTCTGAATAAACGCTCAATTTACTCCGCTATCCTCCGAGAGGAGCCTTTATTATGAATGAGAACAACCTGTACTATCAATATATACGAACCATTCAAACAACACAGAGAGAGAGATTTTACACACATTGACTGATTCACAGCCAAGTATACATATAAATGAGGAAGAGGAGAGAGAGAGAGAGAGAGAGAGAGAGAGAGAGGAACAGCTCAGAGCCCCTACAGGTTTATAGATGTGAGACCAAACAGCATTAACACATGAAAGCTGCTTGCATTTAACTTCCTGTTTATGCGTGGGCTCATACTTATGTTGCTAATTAAGCGCAGACCCTCTCTGTGAGCAGCGGCTGCATTAATCAGAGCGTCAGAGACGCTACACCTCACAGTACGCTTCCCGGCACGAACAAAACACCAGGAGACGTGTTTTAAACATCATCAACAGCATATCCACCTGTTCGCTCGATAGCGACTCAAGTCAAAACACAAGCACACATACCTTAGTGATTCATGGTAATCCTACTGTATGTGTATGGTTCATAAATCGATATTAAACAAGTTTGCTGAGATATCTGGCCACTTGGCATTCAGTGATCAATGACTGTTGGAAATCTGAAACCAGCTTTAATCCCCCGTCACACAGACACAACAAACTAACTCACCAAGCATTAGACATCATCTGACATAAACCAATAATATGACAGGACGGCTGAATAAGACGCATAATTGTTGTAAACAATGATTTTTGAAACAGATGTTGTTAACAGTGTGATCTATGAAAGCCTGTTTCCAACTCAAGAGTAAAAAAATACGCAGGAAACTAAGATGAAGTTTAAAATAGGAAATAAAGTTGCAAATACGAGGTCAAAAGTCACAGTTTTGGGAAATAAGGTTGTAGTTGAGTGGTTGACTAGTTGTATGACCTGTTGATGGGGTTAGTTCAACCAATTTAAAGCTGGTAGGCCACCTTGGCTGACTAATGATTAAAGCCAAAGAAATCTAATAAATAGAACTTTAGAAATGGTTAGACTGGCCATTAGCTGGTTCACACTGGTTTAGGATGTTGACTAGTTTTATGACTAGATATTAGGGCCAATCTGACCATGTCGGTCAACCTGGTTAGAGCTGGTGGACAAAGCTGGTGATGAGCTTGCTAACCATATTTTAAAACACTTCCGAATGGTTGCCCAGTTTAACTAGCTCAAGCCTGGTTCTACCAGCAGCATAAAGCTTTAGTAACAATGATAAAAGCCTAACAATTAGAAGAACCTTAGAAACTGTGAGACTGATCATCAGCTGGTCCAAGCTGGTTTAGGTGGTTGACTAGATGATGGGGTCAAATTCACCATGTCAGTCAAACTGGTTAGAGCTGGTGGACCATCTTGGCTAAGCTAATGAGGAGCTAGATATCCACATTTCAGAACACTTCAGAATGTATAACTAGTTTAACTACCTTAAACTAGCCTGGTTTTTCCAACTTAGTTAGAAACAATGCTTTAGACAGTTCCAAGCTGGTTTGGGTGGTTTATGAGTTGGACGACCAGCTTATTTAGAAACTCAATGGTAATTTAGGTTGTACATTAGTTGATTAATCAGCTTTTGGGGCCAAGTTTGACCTGATAGATCATGTTGGGTCAGCCTGGATAGAACCACATTCCAAAATGGCTTGTACTGGCAGACCAGCTTGACCATCTAATGTGAATACGGCCTTTTGAAAGAACTTTATTGACAATAATGAAACCCCAATGTTGAGAAGTTGTAGAAATTATTTAGAAAAGACACTTAAGAGTTCACACTCACTCTGAAGTCATCTGGGTGACCAGCTGTAGGGATGTGAAGCCAGAGTTGAGGAAGTTGTCTCTGTACTGAGACATCTTGACGGCGGCCAGCCAGTCTTCTACAGAACTAAAGGTGGTGAAGTCTGGGATGGACCTGTCCAACAATGGCTGGGACGGACTGGAGGAAGAGAGAGAAACAGAGAGTGAGATGCATGGGGAAAGAGGAGTTACATCACTCAACCTTGGGTGTCAAGGTTACTGTCTTTGTAGGGACCACCAAACTCGTTTTTCCCAGAAAGAAAACAGCTTCATAAGTGGACTAAACATGTCTAGTTTAATATGAAAACACGCTAAATGTTTAGGGTTTGTGAATTTTTTCATATATTGTAAAATATCATTTATTTCTGTGATGGCAAAGCTGAATTTTTACAAATATTTCTGCAAGTAAAGCCATTCAAATGATAAAATGTCACATTAAATGGTATGTGTGATTTGGGAAAATTATTCAAAACTATCTTACCCTAGTCAACAGATAAGCAACATGAAAGCGGAATATCAAGTGCACACATTTTCTCATACACTCCAGTTCAAAGGTTTAAGGTCGTTAAGAGAAAAAAAGTCTCTTATGCTTACCAAGGATGCATTTAAAAATACGGTAAAATTGTGAAATATTATTACAGTATAATATAACTGTTCTCTATTTAAATATATTTGAAAGTGTAATTTATTCCTGTGACAGCAAAGCTGAATTTTCAGCACTTATTACTCCAGTCTTAATCCTTCAGAATTTATTTAATTATGCTGATCTGGTATTGAAAACAGTTGTGGTTGAAAACAGTTATGCTGCTTAATATTTTTTTGTGAAAACCAAGATACATTTTTTTTCAGGATTCTTTGATGAATAGAAAGTTCAAAAGAACAACAGTAGAAAGAAATATTTTGTAACAATGTAAAAGTCCTTGATATAAAAATGTTAATTTCTTTAAAAAAGCTTTATTAGCATAAATAAAGGTTTCCACCATAGTAAAAAAACAAAATGTGTGTATAATGAGACTCACATAGTGGGTATACTGGCGACTGCCTTAAGGCTGGTGGGGTTGCGGATGAGTTTGTCGAGCGTATTGACGATATCCGTGAAGCGCGGCCGAGCGTTCCGATCTTTCTGCCAGCAGTCGAGCATCAGCTGGTGGAGAGCAGTGGGACAGTCCATGGGGGGCGGCAGCCTGTAATCCTGCTCTATAGCATTGATCACCTACACACAGACAGATATTATTGTCATTAATTGCTTTGTTGTCATTTCTGGAGGAAGTATCTGACACTTAAACATATTCTTGAGTCTTTTAGTGGAAAAAAAGGTACAAAACTGTCAATGGGACGTCCCCTTAGATATAAAATCTATCATCTTTGTACCTTATTTACCACTAAATGGTACATATTAGTACTTTAAAAGTACATATTATAACCTAAACTGTACAACTTAGCACCCTTTGAAAGGGTACCACCTCGACATGCAAATGTTATGGATAAAACACTAAATAAATCAATCCTAAGTAATAAATGATTACTAACTAAAAGATTCACTCAGAAAGGGTCACTGGACAAATCAGTGAACAAATCATTTGCATGAACAAATCTTTTAGTGAATAAATAAGTGGTCAAAACTAAATGAATCTTTTAGAGAATTCAAACGCATTGTGAGAAACTGGCTTTGAGTGCTTCAGTAACAAGAAATAAATAATACCATAAAAAAAAAAAAAAAAGATCTAAAAGCACACAATATTGTTTTATCACACATAAATTGCCACATATATCAGTTTTGTTGCATAGACATTGCAACATAAACAAACAACCCACATCATTAATCTTTAAACGTGATCTGTTGTTCTACCCTCCTCAAACACTGGACTCTTCCCATATTCCTCTCTCTCTGATTCTCTCTGACAAAAGTAAACATCAAATGAACAAACAAATACACTGTCTAGCCTCTGCATACCAATCTAGAGATCTTTGCTTCGCACAAACATGAATTTAAATTATTTTAAATTAGAGAGTATTGATTTGAGGATCAATACTCTCTGCTCCCTCCATGCCGGCCGTTTTTCTCCTAAACTGATTCCACAGGACCGTGGTGAGATGTGGGCACTCAGTGCTGCAGATGTCCTGCTGTTTCATTATGCTGATATGATCTTTTAATTGTAATTTGGGACTGGATGATCATTAAAAACTCTAGGCCGAAGAAACATTATCCAACTTATCAACTACTTTACCTTTAGCACTTCTTCTATGTCAGAGAGTATAACATGGGAGCTCTGTTGTTTTGTTTTTGGTGCATGTCACAAGATGTTAAACATTTTGCAAACCAGAATCAGACAGCTTTACAGTCTGAGTCCTTCATAAGATGGTTTTCATGAATATTTAACTACAGAATTTTCAAATGCAACATAAGAAATTAAGTCGGTCAAGCATGACAAACAACACCTCTTTTGAGCAACGGAGACAATCTTTGAAAAAAAAAAAAGAAAGTACGCACAGAGAATGTACAGAAAGTAGAAAGTAATTCATTTCTTTAATTTATTTTCTTTGATTGAATGTACTGAATCACTGAATGCTCAAATCGTTTTTTACAATTGTGAGTTCAGCAGTCATTACAGTCACAAGTTCCTCAGGGTTCGTTCTGCATCTCTGATGTGTTAACTGGATGCTAAAAGGATTGGGGAATTTATGGTTTCATTGGCAGGATTTTCCAAAAATCCCCAGAGAGCCTAGAATGAGTCTGCTATATTCACAATTCGAACAGAAAAAAAAAAAATTGTCTGCTCTGAAAGACAGATGCTGGGAGATTTGAATGCAGAAAGACTCTGAGGCAGGTACTATAGATTCAGACAGAGAGACGGCAAGACTCAAAGTAGTGAGCCTTAGAGCCAAAGAGATTGACAGGAAATGAGACTCACGGCAATGAAATTCAGAGGTAAAGCCAAAGGGTGTTTGGTGCTTTATAGTTAATCATACACTTTACATACATCATAAATACACTGCAAAGCTTTACACTCTCAGAAAAAAAAGATACAAAAGCTGTCACTGGGGTGGTACCCTTTCAAAAGTTACTAAAATGTACCATTGAGGTACTACTATGTATCTTTATGGTAATAATGCACCCATTAAGGGTATATATGGTACAAATGTGTACCTTTTGAAAAGTTACCACCTCATGGAAAGCTTTTGCTCTTGTATAGGTTCACTTTTCATATATGCATCATTCCAAAGACAATGATTGCGCACAACGGCATGGGTTCATTTGAGTTGTAAGCAGGTTTTATCCCACTTTATTATATTATATTATATATTATTTTATATTAGAATAGTATATATTGTAGTTTTATATTTTATTTTATTCAGTTTACTCAGGGCTAGTGTGACTCAAAGCCAGTAATAGACAGTCATACTCTGTTTTGTATAAAAAAGGCCTTACATCTTGGTTGCTCATGTCCCAGTAGGGCCTCTCGCCAAAAGACATCACCTCCCACATGACGATACCGTAACTCCAGACGTCACTAGCAGACGTGAACTTCCTGTATGCGATGGCTTCCGGCGAGGTCCATCTCACAGGGATCTTTCCACCCTGAGGAAACAAACAAAAAATGACAGTTCAGACTGGTGTGTTAGAAGTAATAGGATGCTTGCATATGGATTGATTTTGCACATGAGAATCCATGTGACTCATTGATGTACACATAACCATTCAATAGTGAAATATATCGCTTTCACATGGACGGCTGGGAAGTATGCTGTTTCAACAAAACAAATAAGCAACGGGAACATATTGACTCACTGAGCTCTACATCCATCGCAACTATAAATATTTGCAAACAATGGGCTGCATTTGCATTTTTTAAAATTCAGCACAACTGAATTCAATTATTTTTGCTTTGCAAAACACCATAAAAACCTCTTTCCTATTCTTTCAACAGCGTATATGTGTGTGTGTTTGTGAGGAGGGCCTAGCCTCGTCCGTGGAGCGTGTCTGTCTGTAATTGGTCTACCTGAGGCTGGATTTGTGTGTCTCACTGATTAAAATTGACAGCAGTTTGTTTTAAGATTCAACTCACACACACACACACACACACACACACACACACAATGACAAAACACACACAGAACTGGTTTGAGATCCACATGCTTTATGTTTCAGTCTAATGATGTCAATTAGTTCAGTCCTGCCTCTGACGTCAACCAGATGAAAACTAAATGACAGGAAAAGCTGAGCAGCATATAGTCATTCTAGAAGTGTGCTTTAGGCTAAAAAGTGACAGTAATGAAACTAAAACTTTTACATTTTCTAAAGAAAATGTACTGTAAGTGCTGTTTACCCATACAAAATTTCCAATGCTATGATGTTAGGCATAGCCGATCCTCCCTATATGCAAAATACGCAAGCTGCGTAGGGCCCCCGAAACACCAGGGGGCCCCCTTGCTCTCAAAGATGATTTAATTTTAGTTTTGTTTTTGAATTTGTCCAGCGGTTATGAAAACATGAATGATTATTTATTTTAATGAGGTGCGCTGTTGCCCTTTCTACGTAAAAATCTGTCAAATCATGTAATGTGAATGTCGTACAGTCTTGTTGAAAGCGTACCGTGAAGAGACACTGTTCCGCGAGCGCGATTCGAGACTGAGTGAAACATGGACAAATGCGTTTCATTCATAACCCCCCCCGAGTAGGGCCCCCAGAAGTCTAGAATCGGCACTGATGTTAGGGTCTGTTTCCATGCAGTCAATGTGTCCTAAACTGTTTTTAGCAAATTGCTATGTGGTTGCTACATGGTTGCTTATTGTACGCATTCCGGATTTTAGAAACGACTTTGCTCCCTTCTTTAATGTACATTTAGGGAATATTCCAGTACCCACCAGATTAACACTTTCTAAATGACAGTTTAATGAAGCTTCTGAATAAAAAATAAACAGGAAATATTTCTTGCAGGAGAGGCAAATAAAGAATAAAATACTGAATCGAGAGCTAAACTGTGCAATATTTCATAGAAAACTATTTCAACCTGATTCAAATGACTGTGAATGATGTCACTGCTTGTGGGCGGGGCTTTCTCGTTTTAAACGCAAAACTGCAGTCGCTCAATGTCCTTATAGATAGAAAACGAAAACATTTTATTAAATGTAAGGAGAACAACCTAAACCAAGATTACAGAATCTCAGACCTCTTTCTCTGTCCATTTTTTATTAAGTTTGGTGACAAAACAGTGGTCAGGGAAGGACAGATGCCTGCTGGGAGTTCGCGTCACTCTTACAATCACTCCATTCCACCTCTATAACCCACAGTTCTCTCTTTAGTCCCCTACATCCTTCCTGCTTTTTTCTTTATCTATCCATCGATCACTATATTTTTGCAACCCATTTCATCTTCTGTGGGTCAATATGAAGCAAAAAAACATGAAAGAGAAGAAACAGAGAGAAGGATCTTTCTTGTTGGAGTTTTCTCATTTGGTTTAAACAGAATTTAGAGATGAAAGGGCTTCAAAACAAGCACACCATCCTTGTATATGAACTCAATAATCACTTTAAATATTCCTGTAATAATTCTGCATCATCTCAGTCAGGATTATCAGTCAAAGATTTATAAAGACCAATAATCTTAAAAGGGTCACATCACCACATCAAAATCAGATTTTCTCTGCTCTTTTGATATAAAAGATATAAAAGAAATCATCACGGTTTTGACACGCAATACACACAAGATGCTTTGTGTTTAGGACCTCAGAAATCTGAGAGGCACAAAACCGGGCATTTTTCAACAGTGAGCGCTATGACATCCAAAAGCACAATAACAAATGACCTCTCATGTTTAGATATCATAGGTGTCATTTGCAATGTCTTAAAGACACAGTAGCAAAAAATACCAACAAAAGCAAGTGTAACTGTTAAGGTACACTTTGGTGCCTTGACTAACTTTATACAGGAAATGGACTTCGGGGAAAATAAAATGCTTCTGAATATAAACAAATAAATTATTTTTATCAAATGAAAAATATATAACAAATGAAGGATTTGATGATCCTTTCTGCTTGGCTTTTCTCCTGACCTTTGTGTTCAGTGACCTGAAAGACTCAATTTCATCTTCATCGATTCTAATATAAGAACCTACATACCACAGAGACCAGTGTCATACGGGTCACCTTCACTGACTGCTATCTGTGACGAGAGGCCTGTCACCACAGAGACAGGGCACATAAACACTGACTTCAGGTTAGTGACAATTACTTTTACATTGAACCCATGTAAGTGTGAACATAACAGAACTGAACTAGTAATGGTTAATGCTAAAGTGGCAATGTCTTACACCTATAATAGCTTGTTTGAAGTGTGGTTAAAAAATGGGGGGAAAATAAATAATATAAATACATTTCAAATAAAATAAAATAAAAACAGCTGAATCACTGAAACATGAAACGTCTGGTCAAACACAATGTGGTTTATCATTTATTCAGCATTTATAGAAATAGACCCATATGTTTCTCTGATGCTCCACTGTCTGTCACTATTTCCAAGCTGCAGTCTGAAAGAACAATGAATATCTGTCTCTCCGAGCGGCACATGCTCACAGCAAACAACACTTGAACAACTGCAGAAGAAAGACACACCACTAGTGTTTAATGTCCCAAACACCCAAACAATCTGCATCGGAAATGTGCCAGCATGAGGCAAGACAACAGCGGCATATATTTAGATCTGAAAAACTGTGCATATTTTGGTGCTTTTCCACTGCGTGGTACGACTCGGCTCGGCACGGCTCAGTACGGTACGACACGGCACGGCTCGGCTCGGTTTGCGTTTCCACTGCAGTTCAGTACCGCTTTAGAGTGGGCGGGATTATTCACATGTCGTTATAGTTGCACTGCCTCTATTGCCGCGACTCCTGAAAAAAGTTTTTCATTCCGTATCGCCCCATCAAGCTCGCTGGATCCGCTCCTCTGCTATCAACGAGAGGAACGTCTGTACTTCCTCAACAGACAATGAAACAGCCACTTTTTGGTTGTTAAAAAAGGTGCGCTTGTTCAAAACCGTTGCGTTCGATCCTTCGCTGGCTGTGCTGATTTAAATCTAGCGGTTCTGTTGTGTTTGTGTCGCAAGTTCAGTGACGCAGGTAGTGACGATTCTCTCCGGCCAATCAGTGATCAGCAGAGTTTACACGTCACGTTTTGGTAACGGTACGGTTCACTTGGAACCTCAACCGAGGTGGTACTAAAAAAAGTACCAGGTACCAGGTACTGTACCCAGTGGAAAACCCCCCAAAAGTGAACCGTACAGAGCCGTGCCGTGCCGTACCATGCAGTGGAAAAGCGCCATTAGAAAGACAGAAAGAGACAGGAGACTCTCTTTCTGTCAGTTGATACTTTACATTACTTAAACATAAAGAAACTTACAGACTGATAAAAAAAAACATGTAATTTAATGTAATGTGAAAATATAGACGAGTAACACGATATAAGATTTCTCATAGTTTGATACCCATGCCACACTGATGTCAACAAACCAATAATGCTACAAAGTGAATACTAGATCACCTTGTCTAACTGCTTTTAAATTATAACCCATGGCCATTCGGTTTCTCTGTGGGCCTCACAGATCTAATTTGCATATATCTCCTTCACTTACATTAATTTCAAATTCCAGTCCAATTTGTGCTGCATTAACATCAGCAGGCAAATCAGACGTCAGGGGAGGTGGTTCAGATAGCAGCAGGTTAACCGTGCGTCGCTAACCTTTCTCCCCCTCTTCCTGGTCCCGTACCGCCCCGCCACCGCCCAGACGCCCGACGGGGACAGCGCAAATTAAACCACGCTTACCTAATCCTTTATCATCCTTTCCTTCCAATTTCCCATCCAAGATTTTTAATATTAGATTATGACCTTGTCTTTCATAACCAGGTTAAGTATTGTTTTTTTTCCCTTGACTCAAACGCTCTTTCTTTTCCTTTGAGAGTTCTTTGTGCTTAAATGAAAGAGCGCTCGTTCGCCACTGTGTGAGGTTTTCAAGTCTGTCACATGGTGCTGCAGGTCAAAGGTCAGATAGCATGTTTAAATAATGACAGCTGAGGACGGCGGTGTGGTAAAATGTTGCTCACACCGCTTCTCTGTTTGATACCCGCAGTAACTTGCTAACCAATCTGCTCACATTTTACAAGAGAGGCAAGAGTCAAGGTTGCATAAACCTATGAAATTGAGACTGAATTGACAGTTTAAATTCACTAAAATAAACCATGATAAATGTTGCAAATTACCAAATTACATACTAACAAAGGCAGACAACACTATTACTATTCATACTCATACTTATTAAAAATCATATAAACATACTTTTAAGGTTAACATATATAACCTGACCTCACCTCTTGTACTATGGATATAAAGATTACCAAAGGGAAAAAAAGGAGGAGAGGTGTGCAATTACTGTTCCACGTGATAAAGTGGATGGAATTTAAAAAATAAAATAAAATAAAATAAAATAAATTTGGCCAAAAACGATTAATTTTCTTCAGAAAAACATACAATTTGGGCAAAAAATTTGCATTTTCTTCAGAAAAATATAAGATCTAGTTTTACCCCACAATTCTAACAAAAACCTTCTTGCTTGGCATAAATGAAAGCATGCATCACCCTTTGTTCAGAATGAATCTGGCTCTGTGATACTGACCTTGAGAATTTTCAGCTAAATGCTGTTGTAGACTATTAGGATTGCTCAAAGCGAGCTGTTGTGAGATCAGGAAAGATTAAGCATAAAAAGAGCACACATCAGCTGAACTGCACAGGGGACTGACACACACACACACA
>NW_015537937.1:2471341-2479331 GCF_001515605.1 Sinocyclocheilus anshuiensis | reverse complement strand
CACACACACACACACACACACACACACACACACACACACACACACACACACACACACACACACACACAGATGGGGAATGTAATAACTGATGGGCTTATACTGGCTTAGCTACCTGTGACACTTGACATTTATCATACTACATCAAACACACACACACAGATGCATTTCTCCTCATTCGTCCTTCCTGAGATGTAATTTAGCAGGTGAACAGACTGTACATGTACTAAATCTGATAGTGGTGAGGTCATGCATTCTCTTTTCCACTGGCTTTAGCCTCATAATGTTTGCCAATGGAGGTTCGTGTCAACAAAAATATTTGAAAAGCATATTCAAAGTTTTATTTGAGACATTTAGTAACAAATATACAGGATATCACTGAGTGCGCCTGAATATTTCACATTGTTCTCAGGGTTATGTTCCGTAAACACTCATACCCACCAGCTTGATGCTGTGAGAAATGAGAAGCTTATTTCTTAAATCCATTTTGTTTAACAGTATCCGTATGTTGATTAAATTTGACATTTTAATTTAATAATTTTAAAGGGGTAGTTTACCCAAAAATGTCGTTCACCCTCATGTCGTTCCCAACCCATAAGACCTTCGTTCATCTTTGTAACACAAATTAATATATTTAGGATGAAATCCGAGAGCTTTCTGACCCTCCATAGACAGCAAAGGAACTACTACGGTCAAGGCATAGAAATGTAGTAAGGACATCATTAAAATAGTCCACGTGACATCAGTAGTCCAACCGTAATATTATGAAGCTACGAGAATACTTTTTGTGTGCAAAGAAAACAAAAATAACAACTTTATTCAACGTTTTCTTCTTTTCTGGGTCAGTCAGCCACCATTCACAAGAGTACCATGATGCATGCCTGTGCATTCCTCTGCTTGTCCTTACAATTCCTTACTATGTTTCTGTGCCTTAATCGTGGTAGTTGTGTTGCTGTCTATGTAGGGTCAGAAAGCTCTCAGATTTCCTCAAAAATTTCTTAACTTGTATTCCGAAGATGAACAAAAGTCTTACGGGTTTGTAACGACATTAGGGTGAGTAATTAATGACAGTGTTTTTTTATTTTTTGTGTATTTTTAACTATCCCTTAAGAATTCCCTATTTTTATCACTCCAAGTATTCCTTAGGAATTTGAGCTTGAGCTTAGCTCTGCTTGAGCTACATGAATGACAGAATTGCCAACACTGATCCAACAAAACCAGACAACTGCATGATGGTCAGATGGACTCTTCATGTCTCAGGCTAGTTCGCACTGCTCTAACAAACCAAGCTGGGCAATGTGAACTAGTTTAACTGACAGTTCTTGGCCAGAATAAGCCGTAATGTGAGCCAGTCTTGATGCCGACAGGCAAAAGTCTGGCTGAACTAGACTACACAATTGCAGAAGATGCTACAGGACATCAGACTTCAACACCTGGAACTGAGAAGACAAGTAAGGGAAAACTGAAGGAATTGAAATGGTGAGTAAACAGAGGAAAGAGAAAATGAGCATGTCACATTCCCCACTCCGGCACGCCAAATCGCATCCCTCGGATGGGAGAGGAAGAGGAAGAGGAAGAGGAAGAGGGAAACAGAAAGTGACAGAGAGGAGGGTGGCAGGGCGAGGGGGTGTCACACATTCAGATCCCACCTCAGTGTAAATAATTTTATTTTCCATTTGCAGCACACAGCCACTGCACTTGTCATGCTGACAGCAAGAGGGAAATCTGTGTTCATGCTGGGAAAGTGAGGGACATTTCTTTATTTCTTCCCTTTCAATTTCACTCCCTTCTCTGTATCATCTCCTCCAAGCCCAAGAACCGTCCAGTTTCGGGTGAGAAACTCTCTGGGTAGAGTTTGAGTGTGTTTTAGTACAAGATTGTTATCGTCAAGTTAAACACAGAACATAAATCAGCTGAAAACAAATTTAAAAAGGCAAAATGTCGGAGTGACAGACAGACGGATGGGCAGACGTACTTACAAATGTCCCGTCCTCAGAGTCCAGATCATAATCTGGCTGTACTGCATGTCCAGACTGAACGACTGAATGTGACTGAGCTGTTTGCGTTTTTAATTATTCTATCCATGGACCGACAGACAGATAGACAGACAGACAGACAGACGGACAGACGGACAGATGGACAGACGGACGGATGGATAGATGGACGGATGGAAAGATGGACGGATGGACAGATAGATAGATAGATAGATAGATAGAT
The DNA here is from genome assembly GCF_001515605.1 of Sinocyclocheilus anshuiensis. Taxonomy (NCBI): domain Eukaryota; kingdom Metazoa; phylum Chordata; class Actinopteri; order Cypriniformes; family Cyprinidae; genus Sinocyclocheilus; species Sinocyclocheilus anshuiensis. Next base: position 2,477,117 of record NW_015537937.1, on the reverse strand, counting down.
AGACAGACAGACAGACAGACAGACAGACAGATAGGTAAGACTAGTAAACAGGCCATCAAAAGCTGACAAGTGAAAAAAAAAAACGGCAAAAACCCAGGGGGTAATTAAATCCTCTCTCTATCAGTAAGGAAGACAGCAAAGTCACATCAGTATCACACCCCCGTTCACACCTTTGCCACATATTCCTGTCAATCAACAGTCACCGCAGGACATCCTGTTTGTGAATGGCGGCTGCCTTTGGGGCTTAATGAGCTTTCACACATTTTAAGAGAGACAAAACGTTAGCTACATATTCCCTGTCTGTCGTCTCGTCTCCTTATCATCTGCCTCACATCTATGCTCACCAGCGCTGAGGAACCACCCGAGTGTAAAAGATGAAATTGTTTGCTTACAATGCATGGGACATTTCTATGAGAAGTCTGAAGTGAATTTAAAACGCGTTCAATAAAGGATGTGACCCAGGGCTGTTTCTCTCCAATGCGGAGGAAACGGTTGACCCTGTTAAAAGTGCGACTGTCAATGTGACCAGCGCTTTGGAAGCCAGCCTGAATACAGAAATCATAACAGGGTCAGATAAGGCGGAACAAGACAATGAATTATCAGTAAACCCAGATAATTACGAACGTGGCGAATCCGTGGCACCAAAAATATCACAGCGCTCTGAATAGAGAGTCTTTAAGGAGGCAGGAGAAAATAGTATTTCATATTAATATTAAAGATCCGCAGCACAGGAGGGCTAATGATGCCCTGGATGCCTATTAATGATACATAATAGAGAATTCTGGAAGTCTGAGCGCTCCATTTGGGAGGCAGGCTATTGGAAGTCCAGTCACTTGGCTGTGTTCAATCACATACAGAGTTTAAATGCAGTTTTTCCAGGAATCGCTCATGTCCTGTCAGGGAGACAATGCACTGTTTCTTTCTGGAGACATTTTGGGGAATAAAAGACAAAGCAGACAAGAATGAGAAAATAAAACCAAAGCTTGAGGAAATGAGGAGCAATTACAAACGCTCAATACCTGTCTTTTCAATTATCTCAAGCAACAGTGCAAAACATGGAACCTATTGGCTCCTGTTGAAATGAGGTGGTGAGTCTGACGTGCCTGGGCAAAGTCTTACCAGTGAGCTGGTGTAGGTGGGGTCAGAGGTGTCTTCCTGCAGATAACGGGACAGGCCGAAGTCCGACACCTTGCACACGAGGTTGCTGTTGACCAGGATGTTGCGGGCGGCCAGGTCTCGGTGGACGTAATTCATCTCCGACAGGTACTTCATGCCAGCAGCAATTCCCCTCAGCATCCCCACCAACTGGATCCCTGTGAACTGCCCATCATTTTGCTGCCACGAAAAAACACAAATATCATATGACGTTCATCAGTATGTCAAACCTCAACTAAAGGAGCTCCTGGTGTTTAGCTGTAAACACATTTTTTGGCTATGCAGTATCTGGTTAATTAAAAATATAATAATCTATTTCCACTTAACTCTGTTTCAAAAGCATTAACATGATTTGTCAAAGCAGGACATGCTCCAGGATACATGATTGACAGAATTGAATTGTGAGTGCCTTTAAATATGATAGATAGATAGATAGATAGATAGATAGATAGATAGATAGATAAGATAGATAGATAGATAGTGTTTGAACGACAGAACGATAGACAGATAGATAGATAGATAGAATGTTAGATAGATAGATAGATAGATAGATAGATAGACAGATATTTTATAGCATATCTGCATAAAGGAACCACACAGTTCACACCAACATTCACACCAGCCAAACTCAAAATTTGACATCCCACAGACTCACATCTACATTAGCTCTAGTATGAAATGGTCCAGAGTCTAGAGGTTCTCCATAAACTGCTGCTTTATCTCCACTGTACGCTTGATCCAGCTGCAGTAGACTGTCTTTGCAATTAGTGTGAAATCAAACAGATGCATGTTGCTCTGAGACATTAATGTGCTTTAATCTTTTAGAAACTAATTAATTAATAAAATGATCGCTTCATACAGGGGCAGACCCTTCAATAATTTAAGCTAAACAGCAGCACGGATTAAATATCTTGTGCATGAGCACGGCTATAAAAGAGACATTGATTTTTCTTTTCGTGCACCATTTGTGTTTAATGTTCTTCATCAGTAGCTGTCTACAACGTGTTTACAGCACACAGTGGGAGACCTTACAGTTCCTTCGAAACTTCTGTACACAGCCGCCATGTTGCACAAGCGAAAGCTTTGAATCAAATGCACGGTGCATGCAACAGACAGGGGTGGGGCTGTGGATCGATGGCGACGCTACTCGGATGTGGTGGATTTCTAAGCCAACTTCAAAGAGGCCCTTTATTGCGGCACCAGATCAAAGCTAAGGAGAACCAATCCATGAGATTGAAAAAAATGGGCTGAACATCGATTAAGCAGCATATTTCTCCACACCAGAGGGAAAGAATGAAACAGACAGAGAGAGAGAGAGAGACACAGAGGTTGCTTGTTTTGGATGTTGCACTTACCCTAAGGAAGGAGTCGAGTGCCCCGTTCTCCATGAACTCTGTGACGATCATGACCGGTCGGCTCTTGGTGACCACACCCTCCAGGCGGATAATGTTGGGGTGGTCAAACTGCCCCATGATTGATGCCTCGGACAGGAAGTCACGTCTCTGCTTCTCAGAATAGCCTGCTTTCAGTGTTTTGATGGCAACGTAGATCTCTCGTTTTCCAGGCAGTTTCAGTCGACCTTTATACACCTCCCCGAACTCACCTGAGGCACACAAAGGAGGAATGAGTGAAAGACCCTTAAAACCATCAAAAAACAATGAAGCTTCTACTGCTGAACATCAGCTACAGTACAGAGGGAAGTTCTGAATCTCTCCAGTGTTATGTCTTATTAATGGGTGACACTTTTAGGATAACTGAGAAGTTTTGACTAGATTAAATGTGGGGATAGAATGGCAGTGGTGAAAGAACCAAGCTCAAAACCAAAGGATAGCAGATTCGAACTTCACGATTTGATGGCTACAAATGTCTACGACCTGATTAGAGGTGTGAATCAAGAAATAAGAGAAGATTAGATTCCCAAGAGTCAATTAAAGGAAGCTAGATTTGTAAGAACTTAGATGTTTTGGATGAAAGTGACTGCTAATTTACAAAACAAAACAAAAACAAAACAAAACACACACACAAAAAAAAAAACATAAAACAAAACACAAGGCAAAACACAAAACAAAACAAAACAACACAATTTTCTGCATTTGCCAATCCAAGTTTATTCTGGTGTTACATAACATTTAGCAACTAAAAAAGCCCTAAAAGTCCCAAAGTATGAAAGCAAAGTTTTCAGATATCAAACTATGAGTATTAAAGATTATAAATTGCATATTAAAGCTGGTGTGTGCAACTTTTCCAATGCAATTTATACCGTTTACAGACAGCAGGTAATTAATTTGTAGGCTGATTTTTCCAAAACATTGTGACAATCGCAATGCCAACTTTCTAAGCATGGTTCAATCAATTGCATTAACTTGGATCTGGACTACAATTAGCCCTAGAGTATTTAATAATAATAATAATAATAATAATAATAATAATAATACAAAGTTCAGATGTGGTAGCTTAACAGTGAAGGACCGGGCTATTTACACAAAATCGCAGATGAAGTAAAGTGGATATAATTCAGGAATGAGTCACTGAGGTCAGTCTGACCTTCAGTATATCACCAACTCCAGGTTGCATAATTGTGCCTCTTTCTTCAATAACCTCACTGGAAGCAAAACCAAACATGCTTATATTTGTGTGGCCCCAGAAGTGTTCTAAAAATCAATAAAGCTTGAGATAAAATGGGTAAAATAGTAAAGGATAGAATAAAGAGAAACTTTGTCAACTTTAACTTGAGTTTTACTGCTAAAAGGTTGAGAGTATTTGTTGTGATCTGTGTGAAATCCATATGAGGTGCATCAGTGGATTAGGAATATTAAGGATGAACCGAAGAGTTTCTCTCATTGAAATAAAGCTTTTAACATTTGAAATGTCAATCCTACTACTTCACTTACTCAAAATGTCACTTCATGATCTGCCCTTGCCTTTTCTATAATGTTCAAATATTCAATAAAAGCGCACTATGAAAATGCTGCCAGATTAGTTGCAAGAATAATTTCATGAAAGCCAAACCAAACCATGCAAATGTAAGACTGCAAACAATATCATTTATAATAGAAAGAATAAAAAAAAAATGCAATACAAAAAATAGAAAAAAAAAAAAAAAAAAAAAATTAAGTGTGATTCAACAATGCATATTATAAATTAAAAAAAGTTGGTTTTCATGAACTTTCATCAAAATATAATAACTTTTATGACTTCTGAAATGACTTTTCTGCTTTTCTTTTGTTGCCATGTGTGCTGTAAAAAATTATTTAATGAATAAAATAACCATCAAATCTCAATAGATACTGTAAAATCAAGCCCCATCCTACATATTTTTTTTAACCTAATATTTGTCTCATGTAGACTTTAATGGGTCATATATAGAGTGGTTAGAAATATATTATTTTATTTTATTTTTTTATTTTTTTTATTTAATTTAATTTAATTTTAATACACAAGGTTGATCCACTATGAAAACATGGGTAAAGTGTATCATTACAATAATTTTTATTTATTTATTTATTTCGAATATTTAAAGTACAGTATATCCATCCATTCATCCAACAAAATAACTTATTTTTATTTTATTTTAATAAACAAGCTTGATCCACTATGAAAACATGGGTAAAGTAAAATTATCATTAAAATAATTTATATTTATGTAATAATTTAGAATATTTATAGTATATCCATCCATCCATTCATACAACAAAATAACTTTTCGATTTTTTTTTTTATTTAAAATAAATTATTATTAAAATTAAATTATTACTAAAATTACTGATATTTATTTCTTAATTTAGAATAGTTATAGAATATCTGTCTATTTAGCTTGATCCACTATATGAACACATAAAATTAAATTTTAAATAAATAAAAATAATAAAAAATTTACAAAAAAATATATAAATAATATTATATATTATACTATTAAAAATAATAATATCTTTGGATTTCTGACATCAGAAATGCAAAACCATTAACATATCAAATCACATTTGAATGTCAACAATGGCTAATCAGTGACCAGAAACCAGTGGAAGAAGAATAAAAGATGCTATTCTATGTTCTTCAGTGTGTGTAGCACCTACGGCTATGCAGATCCTTCAAAAGGATCATGGCATTATAAACGAAGGGCTGAAGTTTATTTTTAACAAGGTCCCTAGTAATTTCAAAGCTTCTAACATTTTAAGTGCACATCAGGGGGAAAATTATAAAAGGAATCTATGATATGAACCCTTTAACCTGAAAAAAGCCATGCAGGTTTGTTGAATTATTCATTTCAAACACACGTGCATAAACCTACAGAGTGCTTTAATTTTAGAAACACGGCTTTCCTCATCAATAACTCAAATGGCAAACAGTTTATCTCCCCTTGTCCTCTAAAGTAATGCATCGTAACAGCTCCACTCGTTTCTTATGGCTGAGAAAGGGACATAAAAATATATATGTTAATATTTCATCGCCACTTGATCCATGCGTGCCTGGAACACCAACTGCTCTGCCACTGCACTGAAGCCCTGTCCCGCAGGAGAGAGAGCTCAGAGAGAGACCAGAATGAATGACCAGATCTATCTATCTATCTATCTATCTATCTATCTATCTATCTATCTATCTATCTATCTATCCATCTAGCTGT
>NW_015537937.1:2467847-2471027 GCF_001515605.1 Sinocyclocheilus anshuiensis | reverse complement strand
TATCTATTATCTATCTATCTATCTATCTATCTATCTATCTATCTATCTATCTATCTATCTATCTATCCATCTAGCTGTCTGTCCATCTATCTATATAGTTAATATAAGTCTAGTGTAATATAAGTCTCAGGTGTCCCCAGAATACTCCACAGATCATTTATTGTAACATTTTGAAAATGCCTATTTTGTGTGGAAGCAGGCACAAAATAATGTTCTTTTTAGCAACATCATATGACCCCTTTCATTTATTTTTTTTGAGATGTTGTGTTACATTTTATATTACACTGAGCAGCTATATAAATTGAAATATAAAGTTTACATAGAATCAGAACTGAATTCATATGTTATATAAACTCCAGGAGGTTATTAGTTTACTGTAGTCTTTCCCATCCACTATCTCTTCTTATTTTGAATGTTGTTAATCTTTCTTTGAGAACAGGAGCATCTTAATACACCGCTTGCACACGGCAAACGTCCGACCTCTGGCACGTGTAATCGCATTGTTTCTGAGCTTTGAAAGAACAGCCATCTCTGATGCGTTCTGATACATAAAAGGATCTGTCTCAGGTTAAGGAGCTTTGAGAATATCAGCCCATTTGTGCTCTTATGCGGAGTGTCTGATACTGTGTAAGCATATTTAGATCAGATTAGTAGCATCTCGCTGATCTCTCAGGTAAAATATGCTTTTTTTCTCTCTCTCTCTGGTATTAAAATGCCATGCGTTATGAAGCGTACTCCATTATGACCCTGCCACATTACGGCTGCCTCACTATTGCAAGGTTCTATTACGCTTTAAATCAATATTTTACACAAAACCATATTTCCATTTTATGTCCAGCATTAATTTTTCTCCATTCACAGCAATTTAAGTCTTTCAACTCCTTAGGGTGCTCATTATAGAGAGAAAGAGAGAGAGAGTGAGAGAGAAAGAGTGGTGGGCGTTTCATTTCTAACCAGGTTCCAGCTTAGTGACTAGCACAACAGCACTGGTTGTGACTCAGCAAAATAAAGCTACAGAAATAGCTGTGACACAACAGACAAAAAGGGAAATTTAAGACAACATGGAGCTTACAATTTCACACAGACTCCTATAGCTGCCTGTGCAAGTACAGTAATGCTGCTATTTCATGGGGAAAAAAAAACTTGTGTCCTACCATTACACTTCAAGATATAATTAAGCTATTTACAAAATAAATATAACACCAGATAGATGCATGGATGGATGGATGGAATGATGAACAGACTGAAAGAACGATAAAAGGAAAAACGGAGAGAATTGGGTGACAGAAGAATGGTCGATAGAACATTGAGATTGAATCAAAAATAGAAGGATAGGATTATAAAATAGAATGATGGATAAATGGATGAATGTACTGACAGAACGATAGATAGATAGATAGATAGATAGATAGATAGATAGATAGATAGATAGATAGATGGATAGATGGATAGATAGATAGAGATCTAATTTTATATTTATATTATATATGTTGTGTTACATAAACTCCAGGGTCCACACAAGTTTATGGTATTGTTTCCCAGCAGTCTCCTGTTGTGAAATATGTTTGAATACACTCGCACATCCAAAGTGTCATCCAAAAACACTGAAGCTGAAGTTATCTGATATGAGGTCACTTTTCTTCATTTTAATAGCCCAAATCAACTTTAGTATATCAACAAATCTAAAAGAGCTAAAAAATAAAATAATACATCATGGTAACAAGTTTTTACTCAAATATCATAGTTATAGTCAATAATGCTACAATAAAAAGACAGCAGTTGTCAATAACTAAATAAATAAATAAGAAACTTTTGACTATCTGAAGCATTTCCCATATAAAATATGATTTTACAATACTAACTGTAGATTTTATTTTTTCCACACAAACTACGATTACATTTTTGTTAAAGAGAGTCTGTCCTTGGTGCTGAAGGTAATTCTTTAATTTCCTGCTGGAATAAGTTTGAAAGTCCTGATGAAGTTAACTTCTGTATGCAGACACCAACTCCACACTTCCTTAAAAAAGTTTTAATAATTCTAATGTTGGGAAACCCAAGAATGGCTGTGACATTTTTGCCAATTATATTCATAGTGGAGTGTCCTTCGCTTTGTTTTAGCTCATATGCATTGACATTCAAGACTGAATTAATTCTGATACAGTAATTATCCGAATATTTATCCTGGCAACAAAATCATGTTCTCATAGTCTCTGCTCTCTTTTCTTCTTTCTAAATTGTCTGTTTGATGTGTGAGTCTGGCTGTCACATCATTTGTTTACTTTTTCGTCTGCACTTATGTTAATTAAATTTAGCTTCACAGATCGTCCACCGTATCCTCGGAGAGGTTGCTTACAAGGAGACCGAGAAAGAGAGAGAGTTCTCACTTCCTAATGAGCCTGAAGCTTCTCGCAGGGCTACGGGATGCATATGGGTAGGAAGCTTTTTAGTGTCAGCTTCTTAAAAGTGCACAGGCCTGAAGCGATCCCTCATTCCTTTCCTTCGTTACACCGCATCCCGCGGCGTTTCCTGTAACCTCACATCTCTCGCCTTGTTTTCCTATATGTTTGCTTTCTCTTTTATTAAAAACCCATTTCAGGACGGGTTTGCCCCAGAGGAAGAGGCGGAGATGAGTGTAAAACAAAGATGTCCGTCAGCGTCAACAGTCTCAATAGTATAAGGGGTTTGCTCACCTCTTCCGGTGCTGTAGTGCTGGAGTTTGTCACTGTATACGGCCTCCTTAGTGTAAGCTCGTTTCCTTTGAGAGAAAGAGGGGGAGAGAATATAAAATTAAGAAATACAAAGTTCTGTCATGAACCTCTAGATGGCGCAGGCTGATAGGTTCTACATGTAACGCAATCTGATATAATCACATGATTATTCACAAGGCAAAGCTGATTGGTTCCTCTTCACATCAGCAGCCAATAAGCTTGCTCCTCAACATTAAAATACATGGCTGTAGTAGTTGAAGTGCATTTCAGAAACCCTCCACCTTCCCCAGCTCCACTTGTATAGATCGTCTACAAGGGGATAATTTCATGTATGTTATATATGGAGGTTATTTCATGTTATATGTGCAGCATAGCATAGCTCAGCTTGCTGAAATATAATGGAGCAGAGTCTGGATTATAGTGTCATGTTAAAGGGTTAGTTCACCCAAACATTTAAATTAGCCCATAAATT
>NW_015537937.1:2466915-2467503 GCF_001515605.1 Sinocyclocheilus anshuiensis | reverse complement strand
TTCGTCTGAAAGAAGAAAGTCATATACACCTAGGATGACTTCAGGGTGAGTAATTTATGGGCTAATTTAAATGTTTGGGTGAACTAACCCTTTAAGAGTCTTTGACAAGGAAGTAAAGTCTGGCTCAAATCGCAGTTTATTCTGGCAAAGAATCAGCTACTAGCTCAGTCAGAGACTGTCTAATTGTTATCTTAAGTAACGAATCGCAGTTTGTTTTGATTTTGTGTGTAATGTAGTGGTGTTGTACTCAATATTTGAGACCACAATTATAGAAAAAGCCTTTCAAAGGCTTTGTGATCTAAATTTCTGTCTGACCAAAAGTCTGAAAACAAAACTTTTTGTTGGGTTCGTTTGGATATATTTGTGTCTGGTGGTTTGTAAAGGCCTTTTGTGATCAAATTCCTTTTATTTTTGGATTAAAAGCTTGAATTGCTTACTGTTTACAGGAATTGCATCACCTCACCCATCATTAATGTTACCCTACAGCAAAGAACCGACTAAGATAAAGACCAATTTATCAGTATGAGTTTGTGCTATGAGGACAGCTAGTGGCTATCTTCCAACCAATGAGATTTGAAATATGGCATG
>NW_015537937.1:2464879-2466735 GCF_001515605.1 Sinocyclocheilus anshuiensis | reverse complement strand
AAAAATCCCCAAAAAAAAAAAAAAAAAAAAAAAAAGCTAATATGTTCTATGGTGTTCAATATTAAATGTTTACAATGGTAATAAAATGCTAGAAAAGTAAATACACTTAGATTTAATCAATATATAATTAAAATGTGTACTATTTTATGATTAATATGTACTAAAATGTTTAATATTAAATATATAAAAATAGTACTGTTCAAAAGTTCGGGGTCAATAAGTATTTTTTATTCTTTTATTCAGCCAGGATGCATTAAATTGATCAAAAGTGACAGTAATTAAATAATTGTGTTTTATATTTTACATTGTACTCAAGACAAAATAAGTGATTAAATTAATACTTGTAAAATATTTGCTTTCTAGTAAGCTTACAGTGCGTTTTTCGATCTGCTTTCAAACTAATGTTTGATGCATAAACCTGAAAAAACAAATTTATTTAAATTTAAACTGTATAGTGCTTTTCACAATATATAAATCATTCCAAAATTATTATTTTTCCCCCTCATGATTCATCATTTTTGACCAGTCTTTAGAACAAATTTTGTAACTGTTCACTTTTTGTAGACTATGTTTCTATATGGTAAAGCTGATCCATTGGGCTTGGATGATACAATTTAGTCCCAGAATGTTTTTAGTGATGATCCAGCAAAACATTAAAACAACATTTGCAAATTCCAGTCACAACTATAAGCATTTCTGTATATGACACTTGACACTTTTTCTTTCGTCCACAGTTTGGAAGAGCTTGATAATATTACTATATCAGTGCGTAACTGCATCCATTGCTGTCTTTATCCCACTAGGGGTCAGTGTTCCCCAGCGGGAGATTTCATCACTATCCACATAACAGGAGGAAAAAGAATTCTAATAACAACAGATAAGTGGTTTTAATGGTCAAAATCATTCAAATTCATTAATGGTACACACACGCACACACTAACTTTTGAAAAAATGTAGATTAGGTTTGATTTTATTTAGCAAGGATGTATTAAAATGATCAATATGGTCAGTGAAGACATTTATAATGTTACAAAAGATTTCTATTTCAAAGAAATACTATTCTTTTGAACTTTATATTCATCAAAGAATCTTGAAAATATGTATTGCAGTCTCCACAAAAAAATGAAGCTGTATAACTGTTTTCAACCTTGATAAAATGTAGAAATGTTTCATGAGCAACAACTCGGCATATTAGAATTTATATTTTTATATTTATGAAGGATCATGTGACACTGAAGTAATTATGCTGAAAATTCAGCTTTACTATCATAAAATAAACTATACTGTAATATTTCACAATATTACTGTTCTACTCTCTTACAGACCTCCTACTTTTGAATAGTAGAGTATATAATTCATAACATGTTACACATTTAGATTAAATATCTGATTTGTCAATGCTTCTGTTTGTATCACTGACCAAATTATCGATACATATTTGTAGATGGCTCCATTGCAGATGATTTGGTATATGACATTTCACATTCACTTTAAGTAAAAGCATGACCCAGGAACACATTCAGCTAGTCTGAACTAGTCCGAGGCTTTTCATCCTTGAGAGCACATGCAGCAGTCATACGTCTGGCTCCATAATGGCCAACTCACCTGCTACAGACTATAGATATTGCCACCAGAGACACAATGAAGACCACTCCAGCCGCGGCTGAGCCCGCAATCAGCGGCAACTGCTCCCTTAGCTCTGATTTATAGTCATCTAGACAGAGAGAGACAGGATGCATTAGGCTACAGAAATGACTGAAATAGCTGCTGCCTATAGAGATGAAACAGGGGATGAAAGAACGTAAACAAAACATTTCAAGAGAAGCCATGCAGGGAAGTGTTCCATGAACTGCATG
>NW_015537937.1:2460795-2464548 GCF_001515605.1 Sinocyclocheilus anshuiensis | reverse complement strand
GGGGGTTCACACAAAGATGTACGGAAAAAGAAAAGAATACAGATTTAAGAACTGTGAGGAGGTGCGAGCTTTGAATGAAACAGAGGAGAAGAAAAAGAGAGAGGGATAATAGAGTGATACAATAATACAAAAGGAAGCGCTAAAACACGGTGGTCAGGTAATACTAATGCAGATGTCAACTGAGAAAGAGCAATGAAAAAGGACAGACGGAATGAAAGGAGGGAAGGAAAACACTTAAGGTACACAGCCGAATGACAGCGACTGGTGAAGTGTGTGTGAGTGATGTGTGCGGCCCATCAACACGGCTAATCCTGCCATCACAGTCTAAAAACAACAAAGACAAGGATGGAATGTCTTTAGTCGATGTTCAAATACAGACAAACCTTCGAGCGGTTCACGCATATACAGGAGAACAAACATTTGTGTGGTTTGAGGAAGCTACTTTGAGATCGTAGCATGCTAAGCTACAAGCTGCTCATAATTGTAAGTAGCATAAACTGCAGTCACAGTATTTTCTGAAATAATACTAAGAACTAACAAAATGTAGCTATACACAAAGCTATGTAAACATAAAAGAAGAAGAGTGTCAGAAACAATGAGAAAGCTAGTTGTGGGAAGAAACAAGACGTAGCATGAGCGAAAGAGACTGATATACATCATTATTTGTCATTCTGTGTTTGAGACAGATATATCTCTTGAAAAAGCTGCTTGCTACATGAAGCTACGTAAACACAGCCCAACAACTAAAAAAATGGGGGTTACTTATGATTTCATTGCATTCTACGTAAATTTATTATTGTATGTAAGTTGCATTATGCACACTACTGTACAAAAGTTTTTTTTTTGTTTATTTGTTTGAATAAATTAATACTTTTATTCAGAAATGATGCATTCAATTGATTTAAAAGTGACAGGTAAGATATTTACAAAGAATCCTGAAATAATATATCACAGTTTCCACAAAAATATTAAGCAGCACAACTGTTTTCAATATTGATAATGATAAGAAATATTTCTTGATCAACAAATCAGCATATTAGAATGATTTCTGAATGATCATGTGACACTGAAGACTGGAACAATGATGTGGAAAATCCAGCATTACATCACAGGAATAAATATTTTACAATATATTAAAATAGAAAACAGTTATATTAAATTGTAATAATATTTCACAATAATACTTTTTCTACTGTATTTTGGTAAAAAAAAAAAAAAAACTTACCAACCCTAGACTTTTGCAAAGTAGCAGTCACAGTTTATATGTTGCATGTTTATTGGATGTATATGGTTGATTTGTGTGCTTCTAAAGTGTTTATCTTACTCAAAGCATGGCCAAACATGGGACGAAACGGTGTAACACAGTTACATATAACCAGCACAGTGCTGGACTGCAGGAGCACATTGGACTAGACCACTTTAAACCAGTGGGAAGCAAGCACAACTCATTGTAATTCACAATTTCCACCCATATCGTGTGCATTTTTTGTGAATGTAGGTGTATTAAAATGTTGCATATGCATGTAAGTATGTGTGTCATAGCACACTATTTTAAACAATCACACTCGTGGTCGTTTTTAGCATGCTGGCTAAATCCATAATGGCGAACAGAAAGTAGAGCAGTCTCTGTGTGTACTGGGCCCTAAACACCCCTCATTTAACAGAATAATTTCTTCGTCATTACACCTGGCTGTCAAAACGAGAGAGAGAGAGAGAGAGACAGACTCCAGGGAGAGCATGTGTTGTGCTTCTAGAGAAGGTGTGTGTGCGTGAGGTGGACTTCTCTCCCCCGTGATTGGTGCTAATTGTCGTAACGAATGTCATGCCATGGCAGAATGCCAGTGGATGTACCCGTTAGTTGGCGCAGGGCAAACGCGGGCACTAATTACTTTAGTGAGTATGACGGCACGGATACGCCTGCACACACACACACAGGGAGTTTTGTCTTCATCAGTGTGACATCATTGTGTTCTGTCTGTATTTTCCATTTCATTTGTGTCAGTGAATACCATATTTCAACACTGCACGATGATGTAAGTGTGCGTGTCTGTCTGTTTGTTGAGTGCATGCATACTCTATGGCTAAGTGAATTTACTTGATTGATTTGTTTCTGTATTGCATACATGTTTGTATGATTTGTATGACCGATTTGTGTTTCAGTTTTAGGTGTTTTTTGTGCATGCATGTGTTGCAAATACACAAACCTAAAACTTGCAACACATACACATCGATGCATAAGCACACAAACGATTCAATCATTCAAATTACATAGAAGCAATTGCATACAACACACATACAAACCATTCATGCAAATACACAACAACATGAAATGCATGCATGCAACAAACATTGAAAATGAAACAAATCAGTGATGCAAATCATACCCGCATGCATGCAACAAATACAGCCAAATAAAGCCATGCAAATACAAAACACATTGTTCGTTTAACAAACATGCAGCACATCATGCAACAATCAACCAAAACCGAACCACAAGTCAATCATGCAAGTCACACACATGAAACAAAAAACATAAACATACAATTCAAAAATCACATATACAAACACACATGCAACAAATCTGCAAATCAGCCATGCAAATACCAAACACGGAACATACACTCATGCACCCAGCAAATACACAAAAATCAATCATGCAAACCACACTCATGTGAATGCAACAAATATGCAAATCAACAATGCAAATACACACACTGAACATGCAACAAACATGCAATGCAATACCAAACAGCACATGCATGCAACAAAACATCCAAAAACCAAAACACACAATCATTCAAACACGCATGCAATCAACAAAACATAAACATACAAAACCACCATTAAAATCACACATGCAACAAACCTGCACTCACATCCACAACAAACATGCAACACACAGATGCACTCAGCAAATAAACATGCAGCACATGCATGCAAAAAGCATTCAAAACTGATACATGCAAATCAATCATGCAAATCACACACACACATGCATGTAACAAACACGCAAATCAGCCATGCGTATTTTTAGTGTGTGTATTTGCATAGCTGATTTGCAAGTCTGTTGCATGCACATGTCTATAAGTGATTTCACTACATGGTTAACTTAAGTGCTTTATGGTTTATTGTGTGTTTGTTGCATGTATTGCATGTTTGTGGTGTGTGTGCCATGAATATCCTGCATATCTTGTAGCTAAACAGTAAAGCATGGCCAAGGTCATGGGTTTGATTCTTAGAGAATGCATTAACTGATAATATGTATACATTGAATACAGTGTAAGATGCATTAGATATGCAAAATGCATAAATGCAGATTTAAACCGCAAATGCATTAATTATAGTCAAGTAAGAACATGTATCACACCGTTTAACAACAGGGCCATGTTCACACGTTAGACCTGTGTCTCTTTGTGTGTGTGTGTGTCCCAGATTGCCAGAGCAGTTCAGTTATATTTACACCAGTGTGACAGCAAAGACAAGGAGGGTTGGGTAAAAGCCTAAAAAATGAATGTGCAAGTGAGCTGGACAGGTAAAGTGTGTGTGTTTGTGTGTGAAGCCCCAGGAACTAGCCAGCTGCCTGGCGGATGTCTTTCTGTCCTGTAGAGTCCAGTCCCCTTGGCATCCACTGTGTGTGTGTGTGTGTGTGTGTCCCTGGCAGTCATCAGGCAGGACATGCTAGACTACAGATACAGAGCCATTAATCAAACCCATTAATGAGATTTAATGAGAGACAGAGGTTACGTGTGTGTG
>NW_015537937.1:2454237-2460207 GCF_001515605.1 Sinocyclocheilus anshuiensis | reverse complement strand
GGGGGCAATTTATGTTTCTTGTTGTCCATTTTAAAGTTTGCAACGGCCTAAATTTCCATAAAAACAAATTGACAAAAAAGGAAAAAGAATGGACTCGGAAACAATCAAATGAACCTCAGATGAAAAATTTTTTTTTTTTTCCCTTGTGCACTCGTGTGCGCGTGTGTGTTCAACCATTGATGAATGAAATGAGCCCTAAGACACAATAAACACATCCATTTACTTCAGCTGAGAGAGAGTGAAAGAGAAAAAATAAACAGAGGACGAGAGTTAAAGAATGAGAAAGCTGGCTGGGAGGAACAAATAAGAAAAAAAAGCATGATAAAAAGAGCTAGATAGATAGATAGAATGGTGGATAGAATGAAAGACAGAACAACAGATAGAATGCTAGAACAATAAATAGACAATAGAATGATAGAACTATAGAAATAACAATAGAACAATATAATGATAGACAAAATTATATATAGATGAATTGATGAGGGGGGGGCAATTTATGTTTCTTGTTGTCCATTTTAAAGTTTGCAACGGCCTAAATTTCCATAAAAACAAATTGACAAAAAAGGAAAAAGAATGGACTCGGAAACAATCAAATGAACCTCAGATGAAAACAATTTTTTTTTTTCCCTTGTGCACGCGTGTGCGTGTGTGTTCAACCATTGATGAATGAAATGAGCCCTAAGACACAATAAACACATCCATTTACTTCAGCTGAGAGAGAGTGAAAGAGAAAAAATAAACAGAGGACGAGAGTTAAAGAATGAGAAAGCTGGCTGGGAGGAACAAATAAGAAAAAAAAGCATGATAAAAAGAGCTAGATAGATAGATAGAATGGTGGATAGAATGAAAGACAGAACAACAGATAGAATGCTAGAACAATAAATAGACAATAGAATGATAGAACTATAGAAATAACAATAGAACAATATAATGATAGACAAAATTATATATAGATGAATTGATGATAGAGAGCAAGAATGATAGACAGAACAACAAGAACAATATACAGAATGATAGATAGATAAAAGGAAAGAACAACAGAACAATAGATAGAACAATAGAATGATAGAACGATAGAACGACAGACAGACAGACACACATAGATAGATAGATAGATAGATAGATAGATAGATAGATAGATAGATAGATACTGGACCCCCCACAGATGATGATTAATCACATCATTCTCTAATCAATGAGCCAAGCATTCTGGGAAAGCTTGAATGCCACACATGGTCCTGATGAAGATCATTGAACTAAGCAGTTTGTCTGGAAAACAGTCAAATGCACACACGTGCGCACACACGCACGCACGCACACACACACACACACACATATAACCTGTCTATGACACACAGTGATGATCAGTCAAACTTGGAATCTACTGAGCATAAAAATGGAACAGTGAAGCATTTATTTTGACAACTCTAAATAAATCTGCTCGAGGAACGAGATCACCCGGATCCAAAGAGTGCCTCCACACACATACACACAGCTCACACACAAACACAGGCAGGCGTTGGCGTGGGGGTTCGTACCATCTGTGAGGGTTTGGAAGCACATTTTGCTGCTGTATTTGCCGAAACCGGCAACCGTCCTGGCGCGAACCTGCATCACGTACATGGTGCCCGGCCGTAATCCATCCACACGAGCCGTGTTCGTCTGACTCCTCACCTGTGTGGAGTTCACCTCAGACAGCTCCTGAGAGACAGAGAGAGAGATTTGGTTGATTTTTTTATTATTTTTTATTACAGATTTCATTACAACAGACCTCCATTTTAATGTTGAAAAAGAAAAATGATGGCTTATTAATATCTCATTTGTTTCTCCTAGACTGCAATGAGACCAAACGTCTCCATCATCGTCCATCAGAGAATTCCAAGAGTGAAAAGACCCTAGAAATTGCAAATTTGTCTCATTTAGAGTTTTAGAAGATATCTCAACAATGTCTCAAACTGTGCTCAGATTCACCAAGATACCAAAAAGTCACAAGTCTTTCAAAAACCAAATTATCTGAGCTATAGTATCTTACAGTATCTGAGAAACATCTGAGACAAAGTTGATATTCAAACAAACTTGATCTGAGACCTCCAAGAAATAGAACCTCTGAGCAAAAAAAATCTTGGTTTAGCAAAATGAGCCTCTTTGAAGAGCCGCAGACGAGCACTGATGCCATCAGAAAGCACATTTAGCAGCAGACGAGATGGCAATGTGTTAGTGCTGACATCTCTCTTTCTAAACTCCATCAACCCCTCACCAACTCAGAGCGAGAAAGCGTGTATGTGTGTAGAGAGAAAGTGGTTGACTATAATTGGCTAAATACTTCACCGTTATCATAACCGTCTTTGATGTTAATTATTTCATTAGAGTGGGTTTTTAAAATAAAAAATAGCAAACCTAGAAATAGCATTTAATTTGTCAGTTTTTTTTCCTTCTAATATTTAAAGGTTTATTTTCTGTTTTATTCTATTCTATAGCAATGCAGTGATTTAAAGGACTCAAATATTTCATATTTACAGTTTGTTCCTACATCACCTGCCTGATATAGTCTATATATGATATATGTCACATTAGTTTGTGTCTCTGTTTTGTGTGTGTTGTAAGCAAACGTACCAAAAAAAAAAAAAAACATAGTAGAAAGGTATTTTGGGAGTGAGAAAAAGAGACTGATATTGTAAAGCCTCAGATAGAGAAGAGAGAGACTTGCTGCAACATTCAATTTAGTTTTCAAGGTCTCATCAAAATTCACAGCAGCGCGACGCTGAAAGCCCACGCTACACATGAAAATCCCTACTGTGATGGCCGAAGGCGAAATCTGTTTCTTAACAACTGCAACATAATAATAATAATCAGAGAAAAAAATAACCGTAATATTAATAATTCAGGTTCAGAATGTGCATAAGTGGCATGTGAAGGGGCAGGAGGGTTTGGCGTGTTGTCTGTAATTTACAAAACTAGATGGTATGTCTAAATGTGTGTCATCCTTATGGTGGTGAATGAGAAGAAATGAAAAGATTCTGCACCTGACATCACCTCAGGCATAAAACAAGCGCGAAGGGCACTAGAGCACTGAGATATAAATAATGAAGGACTCTCACAAACACATGATCATGACCTCACCACTGGGCCATAAATAAATAAAAACAGCGAGTGTCATTTAGGGAATCAGACAAACAATATTTGTGCTTATGATGGAATCTGCCCTTCTTTTTTTATATTAAAGGAATAGTTCACCCAAAATGTAAATTAGCTGACAGGCTATCCGAGATGTAGATGAGTTTGTATACAAGAGATTTGTAGAAATTCAGTGTTACATCTCTTGGCTCATCTATGGATCCTCTGCAGTGAATGGGTGCCGTCAGAATGAGAGTCCAAACAGCTGCTAAAAACATCACAATAATCCACACCACTCCAGTCCATCAGTTAACATCCTGTGAAGCGAAAAGCTGCATATTTGTAAGAAACAAATCCATGATTAAGGCATTTTAACTTTAAACCATTGCCTCTGGCCAAAATATAAGCCCATAATCCATAATGACGCTTCCTCCAGTGAAAAAGTCCATCACCTGTTGTCCTCTCACATCAAAATCTATTTGTATACAACAATTTTGGACTTCAAAATTGATCTCAAAATCAATTATTTTACTGGAGAAAGACATGTTATGGATAGAGGACTCATATTTTAGTCAGAAACAATTGTTTGAAATTAAAAACACATTAATCATGGATATGTTTCTTACAAACGTGCAGCTTTTCACTTCTCAAGATGTTAACTGATGGACTGGAGTGGTGTGGATTATTGTGATGTTTTTAGCAGCTGTTTGGACTCTCATTCTGACGGCACCCATTCACTGCAGAGGATCCATTGGTGAACAAATAATGTACTGCTAAATTTCTCCAATCTGCTCCCATGAAGAAACAAACTCATCTACATCTTGGATGGCCTGAGGGTAGGTAATTTGTCAGCAAATTTGACCGCTATATAATCATTATAATACTAAACTCTTAAAAATAAAGGTGCTTCACAATGCCATAGAAGAACCGTTTTTTGTCTAAATGGTTCCATAAAGAACCTTTAACATCTGCAGAACCTTTCTGTTCCACAAAAGGTTCTTTGTGGCGAAAGAAGGTTCTTCAGATTATAAAAAGGTAAGACAGAAATGGTTCTTTGTTGAATCAAAAAATCGTTCTTCTATGGCATCACTGTGAAGAAGAACCTTTTAAGCACCTTTATTTTTAAGAGTGCATTTTGAGTATTCTGAAGTCATATGATAAATTTGTGAGAGGGACAGACTGAAATTCCTATCAATATTTGCTGAATTATAAGACTGCAAGATTTATTTGGGTGAACTAGACCTTTTAAATAAACCATTCATAAACCGTTACTCAAAAAAGTGTTTCCAACTTAATTTGCATACCCCATTACCTCAGGGGGTTTATTAACCCAGAGTGATGAAATGTTGAACTTTACATTCTTTGTGATTGTTCTCGTGTAGCACACAGAGTACAATCTGCCGTAAAACCTGTCAGAAACGCTGCTGTTCTGGAGATTAAATAAGCGCAGTGCTGAGTGACACAAATTAACACGATTTAAAAATAAATAAATAAATAAACAACAGCTCTTCATAATGAGCAGAACAAACAATCTCAGATTCTGTTTGTGATTTCTTAAAGACTTTCATATCTTATCAAGGCTGTTTTTGATTGTGGCCAAACAATTTAATTTGAAAGAAACTGAAAAATGTTCAGTGTGAATATGTTCAGAATACTAGCATACCACATATCGCATACTGCACTTGCACTCTTAAAAATAAAGGTTCCAAAAGGGAGTTTTCGCAGTGATGAAAGAAGAACAATTTTTGGTTCCCCAAACAACCTTTCAGTGAACAATTCTTAAAAGAATATTTTTTTCTTAGTAACCTTTTGTGTAATGTAAAGGTTCTATGGATGTAATGAAGAACCTTTATTTTTTAGGAGTGTAGCGTACTGTACAGTACCTATGGACCTAGTTATTTGGCTATTTTATTTTGCATCTAATTTTGTCTAGAAAATCTTAACTGTTGAAATTCTGATCAAATAATTTTTAATAATTTTATTATTAAAAAATGAATTACAAACATTTCAATAATATTTATCATTATAATATTAAGATACATTTTAATTATAGATGTAATGTTATTTTAACAATTAGTTATTATATTTTAATATATTTGTAATTATTTCCTTATATGTATTTATGATTAATCTGTTATTTTATTTTGCATCTAATTTTGTGTAGAATTTGTTTAACTGCCAGCATTCTGATACATTATTGAGTATTTTTTAGAAATAATTGTATTATTTAAAACTGATTAATTTTAAACATTGTAATATTTTAGTATTAAAATAATGAAATTAATGTTTAATTATAGATTGAATTGACATTTATAATTACTGAATATATTTTATATCATTTCCTGTTCTTTTATTTTGCATTTAATTTTGTGTGAAAAATTCTTGCCATTGACGGTATTCTGATCAAATAATGATCCAAGAAAGACATCGCTGTTAAAAATCACAGTTGCTATTACTTTAGTTCATTCGTGCCACAGAAAAAAAAGCTTACGCATGTTACATACATAAAGAAAATGTACATACTTTGCATACTTCAAATTTAGTTTGCGTAATACTGAAGTATGCTATTCTGAATATAACCAGTGTTTGCCAGTGAGCCACTTTACTTTACATGTAGATCTGGTTACTGTTCCCCCGGCAGTGAATCCCCCTCTTGGAGCGGCCCTCTCCCGCTGTCAGTCAAATGAGGATTATGGGAGTCCCTCCCCACCTCAACCATCTCAAGATGGTGTTGAAAGTAGGCGGAGCTTGTGGCAGGCAGCCAATAGGAGCGCTGCCAGGGCAGACAGACACAGTTCTCAGCAGGTCCTCAGTGAGCAGTGGGTCTGTTTTGGCAGGAGGCAGGTGTCAACGCCA
>NW_015537937.1:2449640-2454091 GCF_001515605.1 Sinocyclocheilus anshuiensis | reverse complement strand
TGCCTGTCCTACACACACACACACACACACACGATCACACAAACAGGGGGACGGGGCTGGTGTCAAATCAGTCCTTCTGTTAATGGACCGTGGACTGCATACACACACACCATCTCAAGCATCCTTCAGTGAACATGGCACGGCTGGCTGTGGCAAAGCGCCACTTCCCCCAACTGGGTGGCACATGCCACCTCTGCTTGCAGGATGGCAACACCACCTGGTAAGAGTTACGAAACACAAAGACTGTACTAGGGAAGATTACTTTTAGAGAATATAACTGCATTACTGCTAAGCTGATTCACTCATTTGATATATTTTTAATTTGGGCATTTATCAAGATATACTCTTTCTGCTATCACTGAATAAAACATTGGTTTAGGATTGACTTTGCAACTATTTTCACTTTGAAATTGTAAATAATGAATAAATAGTTGCACTTCACAAACAATTATAAAGAAACGTGTTGAATTAAACACATTTTTGAAGTAGACTGAAAAAGTATTTTCTTGTAAAATACAATTAAGTAATCTGGGGAACAGCAGCTATGCTAATTTCTCTCTATTACCTTCTCTGTTTTAGCCACGGGATTGGCATCCCAACAAGGGATTACACAAGCTTCAGTCTGGATCCAGCCCTTACAAAGACCTGAGATGACCTGATGATGCCAACATACAAAACTACCAAATATTGCTACAAGTTTGATCGCAACATGTAATCAAACAGATGGTGAACACTATTAACAGCAATGATTACATGACATTAACTAACTGCTTGATTTTTACCATACATTTCTGCCATATGGACATCAACTTGAGATAGTCACCACTGATAAGCTATTACTAAATATAATGTAGAAACTTTAATTTTCTTTAACGCTGCTTTGCAACGATTTGCATAGTGAAAAAAGCTATACAAATAAACTTGAATTGAATTAATCTTTGTTTTATTTACGGCTTTGAAAAATCATTTTTATAGTGCTGTAAATTACACAAGGCTGTGTTTATGCGTTTTTATTTTTAACTATTCAAATGTTAAAACAACAGTGTGATTTGCTTCAGGAATCAAGCTACATCACTAGTCATGTTATGTATGTTTAGGTTAAACTGAAAAAAAAAATCATACGATTCATATAACTCATATGTTTTTGATTTACTAAAAAGAACTGGTTCATAAGAGTCATTTGTTTGTGAATCGGACTACACTGGTTGCACGTACGTTTTTGATTCATTAAAGAGAACCAGGTCCTAAGAGCTGTTTGTTTTTGAATCAGACTACACTGGTTGTACTGTACATTTTTGATTAATTAAATAGAACAAGTTCATAAGAATCATTGGTTTGTGAATCAGACTTCACTGGTTGTACTGTATGTTTTTGATTCATTAAACAGAACTAGCTCATAAGAGTAATTTGTTTGTGAATCAGATTACACTGCTTGCATATGTTTTTGTTTAATTAAATAGAACCGGTTCATAAGAGCCATTTATTTGTGAATCAGACTACGGTTGCATTGTACATTTTTGAGTCATTAAATATAACTAGTTCATTAAGATATTTTGTTTGTGAATTGGACTGTACTGGTTGCACTGTACATTTGGGGATTCATTAAATAGAATTGGTTCATAAGAGTCATTTATTTGTGAATTTGACTACACTGGTTGAAATGTACAATTCTGATTCATTAAAAATAACTGTGGCATAGGAGTCATTTGTGAATTAGATTACACTGATTGCATATACGTTTATGATCTATAAATATAACAAGTTCACAAAAAAATAATTTGTTTGTGAGTTGGACTACACTGGTTGAAATGTAAGGTTTTGATTCATTAAATAGTATTGGTCCATAAGAGTAATTTGTTTGTGAATCAGATTATTGCGTTGCATGTTTCTCATTCACTAAAAGCAACTAGTCATTTGTTCATGAGGCAGACGACATTATGCATGCTGTACGTTTTTGATTCAATTAAGAACCTGTTTATGAAAGACATTTGTTCATGAATCCTGTTCGTTGCCCTGTACATTTTATTTTTTTTAATTTTAGAAATTAAAAAAAAAATAACAACAGATCTTAAACTTAAACAGATCTTAAACTTAAACAGTTACTGAGCATATTTCTGGGAATCTTGTGCAAAATGGCATTAGGAGTAATGGGAATGCTAACAGATAGGTATTACAGACCTCACTGGTTACCCAGAACACTGTTCTTGAGATTCTCTGAAGTCTTAGGGATGGTACTGTATGTGTAGAGCTATGGGTTCAACTCTGTATTCCGTGCAGCATGGAGAGATCGCCGAGATTGAATTAATTCAACTGAAACAAAACCTTGTATTGGCCTTGTGTATGGTTTCATATCTTTGTAATAACAGCATCGCTTTCATACCGATGGCTGGGTTTCACGTCCTGCTACGCATGCTGCATAATGCTGACAGCTTCAGAGAAATATTTAGCTGCAATCACACAAAAGGAAAAGGGAATGGGGAGGAAAATTCTCAAAATTTCTCACACCTGTGCAAGGGGACACAGATGCTCAATTTAATCGAGTAGAAGAACTCAAGAAGTGCGTTCTAATATGCTAAATTACATTATCATACTGCCTGTTATATAAACCATCTTAGCTCGTCTAAAGTGAGCTCGGTTGTGATTATTTTATGATTATTTTAAATCAGTTTTATGTAAAGCACTTTGAATTACCATTGCATTAAAATGTGCTATATAAAAAACGTGTCTTACTTATATTTAACAATGTATTCCAAATTATAATTAATTAAAATAAATTGTAATACTTAAGTTTTTTATAATGAATAAATACATTTAGAATAATGAATAATAATTAAGTTTAAAATGATTTAAATAGTAGTTTATAAAAATAATAATAATAATAGTTTAAAACAGTAATTTTCGATAAACATAAGAAAACTATATAAATTATAATTATATACCCAATAATATACACCTTTTATATACAGTTGCAATCAAAATTATTCAACCCCCCCAGAGACTGCAGTACTTTACAAATACAAGCTTTTCTGAAGATCCAGGACATTATAAAAATTGCATCTATAATACTTTACTGGTATATTATAAGTGATAATGTCAATATATAATGCAATATTTTGAGTTATACGATTTTTTTAATAATATAACTATGTCATAATTATTCAACCCCTATTCAACATTGTTGTTTTTTAGTCACTTATTTGTATGGTGGGGAGCAAAATTGTCTTAAAACACAATTAAACATTTAGGCACTCTATTAGAAAACAGAATTAGCTTGAGCTGTTACACATACATACAATTAGCCCATGCATGTGCTAAATTTGAGTAGCAAAATATGACAAGTCAACAGATCTCTCATAAAAGCTATAGAGAAGCTATAGTGAAGAAAGAGTTTTATTGTGTTAGAAAGTCTCTAAGGCTACATGAAGATTTCCAAGTCATTCAAAATTCCTAGAGACACAGCTGGTAGTCTTATTCCTTAACTTAAAATGTGTTGAAGAAAAAGCACAATATCATAAATGTTTGATTACAGCAGCTGAGGAAAAACCTGCAATGTACTGCCAAAGACTTGAAAGATGACCCGATGAAAGGAGGAAAAACATCTCAATGGAGAGTATAAGAAGAACACAAGGCAAGTATGGCCTTCATGTTGGGGCATCTTGCTGAATGCCTCTTGACCAAGAAGAACATAAAAGGCCGACTTGAACATGCTAAAACTCATTTGGATAGACCTGTGGAGCTCTGAAAGAATGTTTTACGGAGTGTTAAGACCCAGTGTTAAGTGTTACATTTTGATGCCTCTGGTGCAAAGACTGAAGATGATGATCAATGGACTTTCCTGCAGGACAATCATCCCAAAGTATGCATCCAAATCTGCTTATGCTTGGTTCAGGGTTCGGTCGTAGAATGTTCTTGAGTGGCCTGTTAACCCTTTAGGCGCCAGGGATTTTTGGAAAAATGCTAAATTATTACTATATTACTGTGCCATAGTAAAATGCATGTGCCTATTTTTTTATCAGTTGACCAGCTATCTGCCCAATCAGGTATCTAGGTGACACAGTTTATAGTTCTTGAGAGTATGGTACCACTCATTGCATGGCACACCGCACAGACCTACCCCACACTGACTGCACCTGTACTTTGTCTGCTGGCTGCCCTTAGAGCGTGCGCGATCAGAACAAACAGAACACCTGCTGCCTCTACCTCTAGCAACAGCTCTCCTATGGACACTACAACCACGTTCACCCTGCCACCCCCATCCCCGTTGGGCAAAGGGTCGAAATGATCACTTGTTTGTGCTTCGTGAACACTCGCGCCTTGCACAGCGGCACCATTGCGCTGCAAAGATGTACCGGGAGAAGCGCGATTATTAGACGACCGATCGTCATTTCCAAAAGGCAAATATTCCCTTTCAGAGTCAGAATCGGCGAATAACATTTGCAACACATCCTCAC
>NW_015537937.1:2447662-2449564 GCF_001515605.1 Sinocyclocheilus anshuiensis | reverse complement strand
AGCAACTACAGTCTATTTTATTAAGTATGACGTCTTGTCGCAATTTTGCGACTTTGGCGCTTAGAGGGTTAAGTCTCCAGAGTTAATTCTCTTTGAAAATGTTTTGTTGAATTTGAAGAAAGCAGTGGCAATGTGAAAGCCAGAGATTATCAGTGATCTGAAAGCTTTTTCAGGCGAGGAATGGGCCAAGATTGCAGTAGAGAGATGACAGAAGCTTAATATATACTAGGGCTGGGCAAGTTAACGAGTTATTATCACGTTAACGCATTAATTAATTAATGCCTACAATTATTTTATTGCGCATTAACACAGTTTATTATTATTATTATTATTATTTTGAAAGTCCGTTGCTCACTGGCTCTGAATACACATACAGACAAACCATGGGTCACAGGAGAGGTGGGATGTTGATCAGTACTGGCTTGGGACGAGCGTCATCACGCATCTCAACCAATGAGAGCATTTGGGGTGGGCCTAAGACTACAGCAGCGCTCACATGAACGTTCCGGATAAAATTATTTAGGCTAAGCATCAACATTCATAAAACACTGTTCACTGTTATTTTTAACAGAAAAGAATGCAACGTGCTCGCAATCACGACTTCATAAGTGAGAAATAGGAAGTTTCCGGTAGCACATGAAGGCAGCAGAGAAGCGCTCTCGCTCAGCACAGTGGAGTGCATCGTTTTGTTAACTTTGTGGTTTATTATTTTACGGCCCTCTCACAATATATATTGCTTTACAGATCTATCACTTTTGCCGCTCAGAAATGTACACGCAATCATGCTGCACGTATCAGAAGTTCCGTGCTCCGGCGCGGTTAGCGCTCCATTCACATTACATGCGTACCGTACCCGAGACCAAGTGAACCGTACTCTGGCCCACCTCTTCCAACTGAGCCAGGGCCGGCTAAACGAACCGCGCCCGAGCGCGGCATGGAGCGATCACACTAGTCAAACGAACCGGGCTTTGGGGGTCAAACGTGCTCGGGCACGGTTAAGATTGCCTAGTGTGAGTACACCCTTTCTCCCGCATCCCGAACATATGAGTCTCTACCCGCCCGCACTCGCCCATCAAGTGTTGTCCCGCGCCGCACTCTGTTGCGTTGGGTACCATGATAGTGCAGGTCTCTACTCAGAAGGTGACTGTTATAATGTTATGATCGAGGCTCCGGACTCTGAGCATAACTGGTTTTTCTATAACAAACTATAAAATATTTTTCTATAAAAACGTTAATGCCCTGGCAGTGGCAAATAGCTTTGTTTTTTTATTTAATTTGATTACATTAATGTTTAAGTTGAGATTTACAAGACATATTTTAATCGCGATTAATCACAGAAAAATCATGTGATTAATCACTATTAAAATGGTTAATCGTTGCCCAGCACTAATATATACATAAGTATATATTAAAATAAAAAATAACACAAAAAAATAAATAAAATATATATATATATATATATATATATATATGCTATATATATATATATATATATATATATATATAGACTGTCATTTGTGTTTAGCACCCTGCTTTATATATATATATATATATATATAGGCTATATATATATATATATATATATAAGTTAAGTTAGTTGGTATAATCAAGAAGTTCATACATTACACTAGAATTAAAATGGAAGTAATTCTGTTGAGACAAAACTAGATCACTTTAATGAATTACTTGTTGATTATAATGGAAGCATTCATTTTGTTGTGTCAAATAATCATTTGTAAAATATAACGAGAGCAGTCTAGTTTTGTCGCGACTATCCCACTTCCATTATAAATCAACAAATCTGTTTACAAAGTGTGTGGTAGAGTTGGGAGGGATGTAGCTGTACGTGTCACTCTCTCTCAGTGTATACAGAGTGTCTGCAGATGAGAGAGAGGGGGAGAG
>NW_015537937.1:2443837-2447389 GCF_001515605.1 Sinocyclocheilus anshuiensis | reverse complement strand
TGGTAAAGCGGCAACAAACACAGGAGAAATGCAGAGCACTGTGGGCAGAGATCAAACAGCGTATGTGGGCTTTTATGGATTATGATTTTGCCGTGCGTGGGCTTGTTATTATGGAGCGTTCTATTAGAGAAATGTAATGTTGTAGTATTGTTTATGAAGACTAATGTTGGCATGTGAACTGAGAGACATTCTGAATGAAGCATAATGCATTTTTTAAGATGCCAATATGATATTACTCATAATCCTCTACCTCTGGGCTAAAGCACACACACATGCACATAAATGTATGTCTGTAACCAAACACACACACACACACACACACACACACGATAGATCAGAGTATCTCACCTTGATCTGGCTGGAAGTGATGCCATTAATGGCATTTTGTTCCTCCTCTGTGCTGTAGGAGGGATGCTGCCACTGGGTGGTGCCTGTGGGCACGTGCCAGTAATAGGTGCCAGTGCTGTCACGTATAGTGCGCCATCCTGGAGGCAGATCTGAGTCCAGCTCCAGACTCTGATCGTTCCAGATGTTATCTGCACAGAGATCGGATTTCTGGATTAATCTGCATCTTAATAATATGTTATTAGCATTTCACATGCATGCTAACTTGAGGGTGGCACACACAGATTCTTGTAAACGTGCCATATTACAATTCCCACCAAGTAACACAGAGCCAGCAGCCTTCACACACACACTGAGATTCAGTGAGGTCACTGGGCTCAGATCTACTCATGAGAGACAGACCAGGCCCTAATCTGCCCACATGACACACAGCCTAAAATGAGGTCAAAACTAAAAGCAGCTCTCTCTTATTAAAAAGAGGGGCTGGACTAATGTTCATTTCCATTATCTTCATTCACCCTGTCTCTTTCACACAGACATTTCATACAGTTGTGGTCAAAAATTGCAGAATCTGCTAAATGTTAATTATTTTACCAAAATAAGAGGGATCATACAAAATATGTGTTATTTTTTATTTAGTACTGGCCTGAATAAGATATTTTACATAAAAGGTGTTTACATACTGTATAGTCCAGAAAACAAACTAATAGCTGATTTTATAAAAATGACCCTGTTCAAAAGTTTACATACACTTGATTCTTAATACTTTGTGTTGTTTTCTAGATTTTTGCTTTGTGATGGTTGTTTATGAGTCCCTAGTTTATTCTGAACTGTGAAACTGCCCACTATTCTTCAGAAAAATCCTCTAGATCCCGCAAATTCTTTGCTTTTCCTACATCTTTTGCATATTTAAAAACTTTCCAGCAGTGACTGTAATTTTAAAATCCATCTTTTCATCAGTTGTGGTATGCAGAAATTCACATTTGTGAATGCTTTAGAAATTATCAGACAGAATTCTGTTCATAAACCATGTGTATGTTGTAGTACCCATGTCATTATACACATTTGTGTCCTCATATACTATATATACCAGTACACACACACACACACACACGTGCAGCTTCTTATTGCAGTTAATGGAGGCCCTGACCTTTTAAAAGCAAGTTATCTTCTGTGTCATGAAACTCTGAGAGACAGAGATCAAAGAAAAGGGACAGAGAGAGTGAATGAGAAAGAAAGAGAGAGAGAGAGAGAGAGAGAGAGAGAGAGGTGGGAAGTGGATTATAATTACAGACCCAAACTAAAATATACTTGTCACATCTGAGAAATGAAAACGACATCTTTCTTTCATTCTTCATTCATTTTTCCAACATTTTTTCATTGTTAATCTCACTGTTCTGTCTTTTTTGGGGAATTTTAAACCTTTATGTAAATTAATTTCTCATTCATAACTCATTCATAAAACCATTCTTATGAAAACTGTCACACTTGTTGTAAATTAGGGCTGTCAGTCATTTAACATTTTTTAGCAAAATACTTAGATGCTATGCCAATTAACTAATTAATCAAATCAATTACATTATAATATTTGGTGAAACAATGATGAATTCATAGACATTACATTATTGTGGCAGATGAGCAACAGACATAAAAAAAGTGACTTTAAACATCAATATATCAGGGGATCATTTATACATACTGTATATATGTCATGTGAGTTTAAGACCTCTGCTTTAAAAGACATCCGCAGTCGGATCAGATTTATACTCCTTGTTTTAGCTGACTGCGAGAGGGCTAAAGCTGATGGTTCCACAGGGGTTGGCTGTGACCCTCGGCTTTCAGATGACCAGCACAGATGACTTGGGTGAGAAGCAAGAGCATGCAGGTGCCTGATCTCAAAGCATTAGAAGGGTTCTGGGTCAGAGAGCCGTATTGTACTGCAGTAAATAAGCCACAGAATATGATGGCAATAGTGGAAACGTCTTTTCCTAGAGGCTTTTAGAGAGTGTTTTATGCAAGTGATGATTTTAATAGCCCGGTCACATTCAACTAATGGCACTACTCGGATGCACCCGGCATTTTTATGAGATTGCAACTTACCGTCCCATATCTGTATGTAAATGCCGGACAGGGTCTCAGAGTTCAGTGTTGTTGATTTTAGACCTCACAGACTTCATTTTACCGGAGCACACTACAGCATTTAGGAGAGCACAGGAAGTGTGGCAGCACGGGGCCAGAGCTTCGGTGGTTCTCCATTAGCCTTGATGATTGAGGTTAGAGACTCGTGAACCCTTGTCCCAGAAAACTACCACTACATCTATAAGGGTCCAGGCAGTTATCTCAGCCAGTATGGGAGATGCAGCGTAGCCTTCTGCGTTACTGGAAGTGATAGCTTCTGCTGGTAATTGACAGCCATGTTGTGGCAGCCTGCAGCTCTTTTGAAGGAAGTCGGGAAGCTCTGCGGAGTGTCTCGGCTAAGGTGAGATACAGAAGCACCTCCAGGGACTTGTGAGCAAGTACAGCCAGACACGGTTATAGTGGAGAGTTTTGTTTAAACTGCTGGTTCTCAGAAGGTTTTGCTTCGGATTTAGAATAACATCGGATTATCAAGTGGCAAAACCAAACTACTGTATATCATAATTAATATAATCTTGTTGGTATCATGCATCATTTTGTTGATGTTTTCTATTATTATTATTGTTGTTGTTGTTCTTTTTTTGCTTTTGTTCTTTGTTATCGTTAATAATAACAATAACAAAGAACAAACGCAAAAAAGAAGAACAACAACAATAATATTAACTATTATTATTATTATTATTATTATTATTTGATAACAATATAATTGATAGACATTTAAAAATATCCAAAATGGAAAGTATTCTCTTTCCTTTAAAACATCAATATTTATCTTATATTAATTGATTACAATACAATTGATAGACATTTTTAAATACCATCATACTAGTTATTATCATCATCATCATCATCATCATTATTATTATTATTATTATTATATTGCAATGTAATTTACCTATTTTTAAATATAAAAATGATAATTATGCACTTTCTTTAAAATATCAACATTTAAATTATTTATTTATAATATATTTATTTATCATCAGATTGCAATATAATTGATACACTTTTTTTAAATATTAAAAATGGAAAGTATTGTATTTCTTAAAAATATCAATATTTATATAATAA
>NW_015537937.1:2428190-2443793 GCF_001515605.1 Sinocyclocheilus anshuiensis | reverse complement strand
TAATAATAATAATAATAATAATAATAATAATAATAATAATAATAATAATAGAAAAAATAGTTTGGGGGTGGGGGGGTTGAGCTCAAGTCGCCACTTGATGTTAAGTGTATTATATTGTATATGATTGATACTTCTATTTATTTTGATAAAATAAATGTTGAACCTATATATATATAATTTATAAAATAATGATTACATAAAAATAACAACATAATAACAAAAAATACAAATATTTTTAAATTTAATAAATAATGTATATATTTATTAGGTTTTCTTTTTCCTGTCCATGACCCCATCAGCAGTTAATTTTTGGGCTCTGATCCACCACTGGTTTAGATATAAACTGATAACCAGCCTAGTTATAAGAAGCTAATGAACAGGACTGTAGCAACCTGTACGCTTGCTGAACATTTAGACAAGAAAAGCAATCAAATGCCTGCTTTACTCAACATTTACAAGTACAGAGAACGTGTGTTTGCCGAATCTACATAACCAAAGACAATCTACAGATAAAACTCCCCCGTTTCGCTACTCCAGAGTCCCTGTGCATGTATAACGTTACACGGATCTCATTTGCCAAGTCTAAACTAAGTCACGCACATTTATATTGGCTTTGCGGCTGCTAAAACGTGAGTCAGAGCGCCTTTCTGACGTGGTACAACATAATCACATACAGCTGTGGAACTCGATCGCGTGGCAGGACGGCTTCAATCAGGACTGAAACTTTAAATCTTACCCACAGTTCTCTCCTGCAGCGCCGCATTTTTATATTTATGCTGATTTAGCCACCGAATTTGATCTCATGCCTGAAAAATGGACTCAGGTTGTCACGGTGGCTTACAGAATAAGCATCTGCCAGTCCTGCTGTCAAGCGAACCGTAAAAAGACCCTCGGGCGGAATGGCGCTGATCTCATCTTGACGGATGCAGTGCAAGGAGATCGACTCGAGCTAGTGTAATGTATTCACACGTATGACTCCTTCACCAGGTGCTCTTTTTCATTATTTATAATCTGACAGATGACCATATTTCTTGTCCTTTTTTTTACATGTAGCATTATAGTTTTCATTTCTGTACCATGAATTTCACCAAACACAATTTGCAAATATGATTCCTCAAACTGGTATATGAGCTTGTATTGGATTACTAGATAATAGGCCACACCCATTCTGCATCCCAGTGAACCAATCAGAGACCAGTCATACTGACAAAAACACATATATTTGAAATTTTGTTAAATAAAGAATAAGAATCAAATCAAATACATATTTATATTCAAAACAGCAATAGGAACCATTCATAAAAAATACAAATAAAAAAACAGCCAGACTACATTAAACATTAAATAGGTTAAATATTGTGTTGGGTTGCCAATTGATGTCAAATTTATTTTCCATATATTTTGATAACGATAAATGATAAAATTATTCATAAAATAAAATATATGGGAAGCATTTTCTACTGTTGAAATATTATTATTAGTAGTATTATTGTTTATTTTGTTTTTTTTTTCCCTCCCATCTGTGACCCCATAAAAAAAGATCTGTGGTCAATTTTTTGGTTGTGATAAACCAGTTGAGAAACACTGATACAGCCAAGCCAAAATTTATTCAGACACCTTCAACATTTCTCACATTATCACAGTTTATTCACAATAGTTTAGAAATTGGTAATCAATTATGAAAAGAACTCAGAGTTAAATGGTTTCAGAACAAATTCATCTTGATAATGTCAGATAACTTTGATAGGAAGGTATGTAATTAATTAGACTGTCAGCTGTTCAATTTAAGTATACAATTAGATAACACCAATTTAGGTCAACCAATTACCAAGCAATGCTTAATATTGTTCAGTCTCTGGTGTAAAAAGGTTGCATAAGCAATTAAAGAAAAAAACACGCAAAACATGGTCAGGTCAAAGTGTCTGAATCATTTTTGGTCCCAAATTTTTTGTCAATTTTACTGGTAGTCCACTGTATGAAACATTTTTGGGTATAATATGTCACAGTTTACCTTATTTTGCTACCCTCACTTACATAAATGAACTATAGTGTCCTGCACCCGCTAGTAAAAAAATATAAAAAATTATATCTGGAGTCTGAATAATTTTTGGTTTGACTGTATATATATATACAGTATATATATATACTTCAAAAACCATACATACTTGACATTTTGGAAACTATATATGCATAGTATACCAAGATTACAGATATATTTGGTTTTTCAAGTATAACTGGTCTCTGATTGGTTCATTGCATTGCATAGTGGGCGTGGCCTGTTATCAAGCAATCCAATACAAGCCCATAAACATTGCAAACTCTGTGACAGCCACTTTTCCACCATCACGCTGCTTCTTTACACCCTCTCCTAATCAAAACCATGTAAACAACCTTTTAAAAACCTGTTATAAAAGCAATATTTCAAATATATTTGTAAAACACAAACAAAATTGTAATTATAAGCTGTCAAAAAGCAGATGAGGTTGAAGCACTGCAAACAAGCATTGTTTCCCACATCGCGCATGTTTTCATGCCCAAAAGAAAGCCGCATTAATGATATTTTCTGTATACGGTGTCTGATTCTGAAGTACCTTTCTCCTTCTCGCCTGTTTTATAAATCAGCATATGATTACACGACATGCATATTTATAAGGAAATAAGTGCTGCACTTGTGCTATTTGCATTTGAGCAAACTATTGTCGAGAGGAGAGAATTATCCCGGATATAGATATTATTATCCCCGAGCTTTTGATTAAACCAATTTTCATAACGCAGCTCATTTATCTCACCAAACATCATTGCAGAAAAGACAATAGTCAAAGATTTGTCCTCCAGAGAAATATGCAGTTCAGTGTTCGCAGACTTCAGTCATTACACGAAACAGAAAGTCAGTGCAAGTGTTCACAAATTTCGGTTTCTACTAATCAGTGCTGGGTGGAACAATTTGCAAAATATGCTTTCAATTAACAATGCTTAATTTCAACTAGAAAAAAATAATCGAAATAAGGGTTTTGTTAAAAATGAGTGTGCTTTCTTTGATTTGGCTGATAATGGAGGTTGTGCAATGTATTGCGTATTTATTCATTGTATATTTGCAATGATTTTGCTGGTGATGTCAAATTAAGCAAGACTGTGAATATCACAATGATTGTAATGCACTTTCATTAAGCCATTATTTTCTAGAAGAGTTCATATTAATAAAAATAAATAATATATACACACATGTATATAGTACTGTTCAAAAGTTTGTGGTCAGTGCGATTTTTTACTTTTGTATACTTTTACTCAGCAAAGACACATTTAACTGATCAAAAGTAACAGTAAAACATTTATAATGTAAGATTTATATTTCAAATAAAAAAGCATAATAAAGAATAGAGCACCGACTCAGCATATTAGAATGATTTCTGAAGGATCATGTGACATTGAGAATTGGAGTATTTGAGGTAAAATAAAATAAAATAAAATAAAATAAAATAAAATGTGTACTGTATGGCTGTTCAGTCTAATTAATTAGTAAAACCATCCATTACAATCTAAAAAAAAAATCTATATATTAATAATTAATAACAGATTACTTCACTCTAAACCTGACTTCTTATTGCGACTTCGCTAATGCACCACAGAAAAGCTGATCTTGAATAGCCAGTGTACTTAATAAAAACATCAGAAAGGCTGTAATTTGAATGTGTTTGTATGACAGCGATGTGTAGAATATTCCTATAGCCCTTCATAATGTACAGACAGCTTTGAATATACCAATCTCTCTGGAAATGTATGAGGGCTGGAAAATATAATGTGTGAAAGTGTTTTTATCAAACCTTGGCCGAGTACATGATGCCAGCCAGCCAGGTGGAGATATATAGATTTGACAGCAATATTTCAAAGGAACATCAGACGGGGAATATAGGCATAACTGCTGGCGAGAGCGTGTATATGTGCGTAATTTTGTGTGTGCTCTGCCGTGATGTCTCTAAAAGGGGTGACTGCTGTGGAGTGTGTGTGTGTGTGGCGTTATGGGAGGCTCTGGAATCATTAGGTGTAATTGGTGTGGCATCTCTCTGTAGGAACCGGCAAGCGAAACAACTGAACCCCACCCCCTCCCTGCCAATGATGTCGCCTAGCAACCCATTGTACCTCACTTCCTCATCATGACATCACAAAGGGGTCTGTGAGTTCATTGCACTAATAAAACGTCCACAATACATTTTACTTTTATGACATTTCAGATAAAAAAACAACAACAAAAAAAAAAACATAACCAGACCTGTCCCAAACCCATATCCCATCTCAATAGCAACAAAAGGGTTTTGCAGTTCAACATGAACACAACAGACCCTTTTCACAAGACTGTGATGATGCGTTTAAACTGTAATCAGCATTGCAAATATATAAAAAAATATATATATATAAAAGTTATATACAGTATATATATATATAAATATATATATATAAATTTAATATATATTAATTGTTTTAAAAATTTATGTACAAATGGCAATGCAATATCATTTTTCTTTTGGGCTGGTTTAAAAAATAATAATAAAAATAATTTCTAAGAGTCATTTTTCGTTTGGGCTGTTTTTTTTAAATCAACTGAACCATAGTGATTCACATAGTGAATTACATTTTAAAATATAATCAAATGTATAATATAATTAGTTTACATTGTAATAATATTGCTGTTTTTACTGTTTTTTTGTTCAAATAAATGCAGCCTTGGTGAGCATAAGAGAC
This sequence comes from Sinocyclocheilus anshuiensis, assembly GCF_001515605.1. Classification (NCBI taxonomy): domain Eukaryota; kingdom Metazoa; phylum Chordata; class Actinopteri; order Cypriniformes; family Cyprinidae; genus Sinocyclocheilus; species Sinocyclocheilus anshuiensis. The sequence continues at coordinate 2,439,056 of NW_015537937.1, read as the reverse complement.
ACTTTTTTTGGCCCTGTCCTTGCTCATTGTGGTAACCACCACATTGAAGAGGATACATCTCTAATATTGAATATTTAGTAAAATCCCTATTGGTTATGGAATAACATACTAGCAACCAATCATAATTTAGAGTTACTGGCTTGAACAACATTATTAACTAATCATATATCTCTGATTTGAGGAGTATTTTTTGGTTCCTGCAGATCAGCAGAACATGCCTTTGGATAAAAGCATCTGCCAAATTCATAATTCTTGGATGAACAAATGACACAACCTTCAACTAGTTCACTGAAATGAATCAATTCTACAATGCAGCGGACCTTTGAATAGCACTTTCTTCCATTTGACCCAGTTGCATCCTGCATTAAAAGTGTTCAAATGAAAGTCAACATGTGAAGAACATTCAATAAACCTTGAGGAAGAATCCAGACAAAAGAGCAGTAAGTAGTTTTCCTCCAATGCAGCAAACACACATCTTACCTTCTCATAGTAGAGCAGTTCATAATCGAGAATAATTCCATTGGGCTGTTCAGGCTGTGGCCATGACAACGTGATGCTTTTCATCGTTGAACTGACCTGATGCATTATGGGAACAATGGACGGAGCTGCAAAAGAGAAAGAGAGAGAGAGAGAAACCAAGTGAAAAAAATCATTCCAAACAACCATCTTCCCTGCTGTGCGTACTTAGCTAGTGAATTGATCTGCCACTTTCAGAAATGAAGCACACACACACACACACACACACACAGTATGATGAAAGAGTCAGACGAGAGGGTGATTGGAGTTGTTTAATAGCTTCGTGAGAATATGCCCTTTGCAATGAAAGCCCATTTCTCAGTTCAAGCGCTCTGATTGGCTACAGTGTGTTTCTGGCCTCTCCGTCTTTAAGGAAGACACACCTGAGTGAACATGCACAGCCTCTAAATGAACCCACTGCCCATTGCATTCCTCTCTCTCTCTCTCTCTCTTTCTCTCTCTCCCTCTTTTCCTCCTGTTCTCCTTTGCTTCGTCAAAGTGGTACAACTCTACGCTCAGCTGTTGTAACATCACACACAGCCTGTTTTCACAGGTGAATAGACTGAGGCGACCATACGGATGTCACACAAGCTACTACACACACATACACACTCGCACCTGCTAAACGACACAAAGCTTATATGCACATAGGCTATTAATACAATATCTTGTCCAGCATTCTCAGTTTGCTTCTACACATCATCCAGACTTCCATCTGATGCTTTTAAAATGGTGACTCAAGCAAAGTGTCACCCTGCTCTGAACCACGGCCTTTGAGTCCTTCTCTCTCTTCTGATGTTGGTTCATGCTCATTTTGTGCAATAACTAGTAGTAAAGAGGAAGAAATGAAACAATTTGCATGCCACATAAACTGAGGCGACTATAGCGATCTGTCATGCCACATTAAAGAGCACCAAAATAGTATTATGATAATTTCATAATAAAATGGATAGAACTTCAAAGCTTTGACTTTGTTTTGTATCAAAAGTAAGAAGGCGCAAAGCTTATTGTGATTTTTGGATGCTACGTGCACTACAAATAATGTTTAGTGTAGTGAAGCATCAAATTAAACAGCATAGACTAAAAGATCAATAAGAATCAATATTCATTCATCAAAATAAAAATCAGAGAAATCAGTATTTTCAACTTTCAACGGAAATTGTATTAGATATCAATCAGGAACTCATTGGCCATAAAAAAGGCGTTACTTTACAAAACGGTTGCACATGCTCCATCAGTCTGAACATGATGCTTTTGCACTTCGCCTTGACCGTAAACAAACACACACACACACACACACACACACACACACGACATATACAGCCAGCAAGAGAAAGAGAGAGAGTGTCTTGAAGAGATTGATAGGGTGTGACTGTCATCCAGACACTGATAGTATGTACTAGACCCATAAAACCCGCCTGAGTGACAGCTGAATACAACTCACCCCGCGCCTCAACCCCTGCTTTTCTGTCTCACTGTCTCCATCTCTCTTTCTCTCCTCAAGCATACTCATTATTTTCTGTACATCAGAAAACTCTGCCAACACAATATCAAATTCTACAAACATAAATGCAATAAAGAACAATATTAACCAAAACACATAGCGTCAGCGGGTCGTTCTGCATTTGGTGATGATGTTTACAGCATGTCTGCTGTGGTTAGTTGATGCAAATCCAATATAGAGGATCTGTTTCGGTTTATGGCTGCACTGCCCTCGCTATTGAATAAAGTGAGTCTTATAACAATTGCAGCACAGAGCAACTTTCAAAATTCATTTATGCCACACTTGATCTGAGATTTATTGATCTCCTGTGCGATTGTCTCTGGTTTATATGGATGGATTCAAACCTCTCTTCTTCTCCAGCTGGTTTATGTTCTGTTCTTCTCCTGAGTTTATTGTAGTGGCTCATGGGAACAGTATTTGCTGGTAATTGGTTTTGTAACCACTGGTCTATGAGCTTGGTCTCGACGGGGCGATTGCGGTTTGTGCTTTGAACGAGAGAGATTAAGAGAGAGTAGCCTTATAGAAAAGTACTGTGGTGGTATACCATGGTATAAAATCAAATACGCACAATTATTTTTTAAATCCTATGAAATAGAAATCTATCTATCTATCCATCGATAGATACATATATATGTGTGTATGTATGTATGTATGTGTATATGTATATGTATATATACACACATACACATACACATACACCACATGGCAGATTCATACAAGTTTTGGGAGTGCTAAAAAAAACAAAAAAACAACAACAAATGAAACATTGCTGATAGTCTTCGGCTTTCTGTTTGGTGCATCATGGGGATAAACTACAGCAGTTATGAAAAAAAGTGTCTGAAATGGAATTGCTTATAAAGTTAGGAAGAACAAGCCATCACACAAAATTACTGCTGACAATCCGGTTTCCTAAAGCTGAGAAAAAGACGTTATTTCAAAATAAATAACAATAAAACCTACAGTACAGGAGGCTGGAAAGCAGCTTTAAGTCTCCAAATGGCTAGTGCTTGAAAACAACAAACACTCCCACGCTCTTTTAGCACAAACATTATCAAATGTCCTGTTTCACAGAGTGCCGGAGAGATTTACAGACGTGCTTGCTTCTCTAAATGGACGTTTATCGTTCCTCTGACCCCCGGAGGGCTGGCAGACAGGAGACAATGACTGAAATTAATCATTATGTCTTACAGAGTTTAGGGAAACAACCAAATTAGACTGAGAGATAATCTAAAAGCATTAAAGTTTTCTCAGGTTTATGGGAAATGAGGATCTACTGTCTACATACTGAAGTCCAATACACTTCATAATTTAATAATAAGGTACATTTTCAACTCATTAAGCATATAGAAAATACAAAAGTTCCTTTTAGTGTCACAGTGGATCCTGTACTCAGTGTTCTCTGTAATCCTATAAAACATAGTTCAGAAAAGCTCAGTAGTAGGAGAAAGACAAAAATTTAAATGAATGATAACCTAAATTTTAGTATTAAATATTGTATAGCTTCAGAAGCTTTGGAACATAATGTGCAACTCATGTTGGACTATTTTTATGGCACTTTCTTGTTCTTTTTCAAGCTTCAGAGCCACTAGTCGATGATTTATCTACAGAATTACCATTTTTAATCTAGAACAGATCACTCAAGCTAAAGGAACAGTGTGTCCTTCATCCAGTTTTGTGTCCAGTCGGGGACAGGCTTGGAATACACTTTTAAATCAGCCATATCGATGAGGGATTCACCAGACACACAGTCCAGATGCCAGTCTGGGAGTTTAATAACCCGTCAGAGCCGCAGGGCCGGTGGTCACGGGTTTTATATGCCCATGGTTTTTACCTTTCTATCCCTTTCTTCCTAACAGAAGTAGATATTTATATTTATTCATTTTTATTTTATATATATTTTTATTTTTATTTTATTTCTTTAGCTTTGGACTAAAATAAAAACTCACAAATTGCATAACATAATAAAATAAAGTAGGATCCAAAACTGAATAAAAACTTTCATTTTGTAAGAAAAAAAATGACTAAAGTCAAATATTTAATATTAAAATATAATATTGTAAAAGGTAACAATAATATTAAATATAATAATTTAAATATAAATTATAATATAAAAAATATTTATAAAAATAATAAAGCAAATAATAATAAAGTGTGTATATATTCAAGACTTAAACCTCATGAAAAACTTGGAGAGAAAAAAATAAAATCTTTTCAACAGCCGTGATTTATAGATTAAAAAAAATCTATAACTGCAGTAACAACCCCCCAGTGTACCATACATTTTTAAAAACCACTTTCACAACCCGGTTAATTCATTAGTTTATCTCTCCGTGCAGGAAATGAGAGACTCTACATACTGTGATACACATTGATTAGTCTGTCATATGTCCTTAGCAATTATTTCTAATCGACACTGACTCCAAATACACATGAATGGACAGACTGCAAGTTAAGATGGCGCCCAGGCAGCTGGAGTCTTTACCGGTGTTCCCAGCAGCCATTCGTGAGTTTTGTGGACACCATGAGGACGCGTTTCTTCACACTAGCAGTGGAAACAAGGACATTGTGCTTTTGCGTTGCACACAAGCTTTTGAAAAGTTGACAAATAGCAACCTACAGACTATATAATGTGCAATAACTACACCCTCCATGCATCTGAAAGGTCAGCCTCTACTCCCACCCCACCTGTCCTGCCGTATGTGCCTAGACCAATAGCACCGAATGCAGTTTGTAAATGCCAAACACTCGCTGGGTGTTTTCTTCTCCAAACCACTGAACCCATCGAGAAACACAAGGCGCCTCCGGGTGAATAAAGAGCCCAGTTCAGCGCTTGACCTGTTACGCTGAAAATAACCACAGTCGCCGTCACGACCACGGTGACATTTTTCAGCTCAATCGCTCAGTGGGGAAATTTTGGCCTGTATTTTTTTTTTCTTGTTGATGAAACATTAGCTAATCCTAAATTTATCAGCTATCAACTTTTTTAATATACAGACATAATTGAAGATTTTGAGGTTTTACAATATTTCGCTTTCAAATTCTAAGATAAATATAAATAAACAGGTTTTTTTTCATAACCTCAATCTTATGACCTTTAATTTTCTCTTTTTTAATTTGTTGAATGTATTATATACTGCCATTCAAAAGTTTAGGATCAGTAAGATTTATTTTTTATTTTTTAAGAAGTCTCTTATGCTCACCCAAGGCTACATATATTTGATCAAAAATACAGAAAAAAAACTGTAATATTGTAAGATGTTATTACAATTTAAAATAACTGTTTTCTATTTTAATATACTTTCAAATATAATTTATTCCTGTTATGCAAAGCTGAATTTTCATCAGCCATTACTCCAGACATTTCTCCGGTCTTCAGTGTTACATGATCCTTCAGAAATATTTCTAATATGCTGATTTATTATCAATGTTGGAAACTTATTAAAAAAAAAAGAAAGAAAATAAAATAAAAAAGTTGTACTGACCCCAAACTTGAATGGTAGTGTATATTGTTACAAAAGGTTTCTATTTTGAATAAATGCTGTTATTTTTTTTTACTTTTTATAAACTATTAATTTCAATACTTTATAAACCTAAATGAAGAAGCAAGACAATTTTGTTTACTTTTAATAAAAAAATTAAATTTACATTTCAGTTTTCAATATTTTTTTAAATAAACAAATTGTTTTAAAAATGAAAGAAAAGAAAATCTTAGTCTCTTCACCGGTGTTATATCCCATTGAAGGTAAAGTATAAACACAGCAACCAATGGATGAAGTGTTTGAGAAACCTGTTTGAAAACGGTAATTTTGCAATTCAACTAAAGGCAAGAAATCACACACTCCACCTTTAAGATTCATTTACGCCGTTCTAAAATTCTGAACAGACTGTCTTCATCAAAATCTTACTGTTTTCCCCAAAGAATCTCTGAAATCCAGCTGAGATACAGAGCTGTTCTACTAAACCACTGAACTGTGCTTTTTCAAACCAACTCTATTGAAACCTCCTTCACCCAGCTTTCAAGGTTGAAATTAAAACCAGACTGAACTTTAATTAATTAAACCTATTTTACATGTCTTTAGTCTCCTAACCTCCCCAGGACTGAGCATCTACATTCCTTCTCCTGCTTTCCGTCTCTTTCCATCCCCATTGGGCATTTCCATCAGGTACAAGCAGAACACAATTACCGCTTACCTCCAAGACCCCTCCACACGGGAAGGGCCCATTAACGGCAAAAGAATCATTACGGTCTCCAAAACGATAACAATGGAGCAAAGCGTGGCTCTTAAGCATCTATCTGTCAAGAGCACCATTTAACTGTCACACATACATGCCCAGCGGCGGCCATTAGAGCCGCCTGTTAATCAGCTCTATTTACCTCGCGTTCTGCTCTTGTACATTTAGGAGAAGGAGGAAAACTCGGCAGGTGTCTGATTCCGTGTTATGATCTTTTTGTTTGTTTGCTCCGACTCCCAGCGTCACTAGAGGAGCCATTACAAGACATTCTGCTGCAGATCGTGTGCTGTCATGTCTGAACCATTGCTCAACGACTCAGTTCAGCTGGAAACAAGTATCGCACTGGAGCACCAATTACACCAATTAACTCCAATTAGACTGGATCAAAACAAGCAAACTAACAGGTGATCCAGACAGGACTAATCACAGTTTAATACACTGTACGATTTTTGGCTGTCCCAGAAGTAAGATTGCCATCGTGAAGCAATAGTGGCGATTTCTGTGATCGTGGCTCTTAATCGGTGGTCCTATGTCGTACAGTGAGAGAGGTTCAAAGACGGGCGTTTTCCCGGTCTTGCGACCAAAGATAGCCTACGATAGTTTTCTGACAGTGTCAGAAATTCAGCATGATCAACGCACAGTGTGTTTGTTGCAAAGACCTGCGTCTACTCAGCAGCCAATTAAATTGCAACATGAAATGACGTATTGATCCACGCGACCAGCGACGCTTCAATTTCAATGCCATGGTTCAATTTCAACCAAATTCTTGTTGAGTTATGGCAGCAGAGGGCATGTTTGTACGATGTGTCCTCTAGCTGCTATCATGACCGCACCAAAAAGGACATAGCATGGAAGGAGATAGCGGAGGAACTGCAGCTGCCAAGCTCCCGGTGCAAAACTGGCATCCCAAGTTGTCCTCTTTTCCCGAGCCATGAGCGGGTCCATATTGCCCTCTTCCGCCGGCGCCTCTTCTTTGTTTCAGTGCACGTGAAAAGCACAACTGCCAGAGCGCGATCCATCTTGATGTACCGGTATTTGTTTACCACTAGCGCATGCTGATGACGTTGCGCTAACGTGTGTCGCAGCCTACGATTCAATAGGTGTCATCATCGTACAGTCTACATGCTTGTCGTACTCATACCCAAGTTTAAACGATCCATGTTGCACAGTGTGATAAAGTAATGATCTTATAGGATTGCTAAAATCGTGCAGTGTATCCTGGGCTTAAGAGGAAATAGTTGCAAAACTAAGCAAATGCCGAGTACTGAAAACTCACTTGAAAAGGCAACAACCAGGAAAAAAAAAAAAAACACTGTTGAAGAAATAGTTGCCCAAAAATGAAAAGTCTTTCATCATTTACTCACTTTCATGTCGTTCCAAACCTGTATGACTTACTTTCTTCTGTAGAACACAAACGACTGGTTGTTTTTCTCAAAGAAACTGCATTGAATGGACACTAAAACAACACAAAAAGATCCTAAAAGTGATCCACATGGCTTATGAACCACATTTCTTGAAGCCATATGACAGCGCTATGTGAGGAAATTTACATTTATTTACTGGTAATCGTCCCAAATCAGTCTGGCCAAATCATTCTGACCATTTTTTTGTGAATTGCGGAAATTATTTGAATCAATAAACTGATTCATTCACAAAACAAACTTTGCTACATCTGGGTCCAATAATCATATTTTTTTTGTAAATAATGACTGGAATTGTGGGCTGAATTCTTAATACAAAGATACTGAATGGCTACTGAATGAACAACTTTTATGATATGTTTATGGTGTTCCTAGTAGTTTTTAAAGACAGAAAGCTTCAGGAAAACAGCATGAAAATAGTCCACAGAAGAAAGAAAACCAAACAGGTTTGGAACAAACTAAGTGAGTTAGGGATCGTTAACACCAAAGACAATAACTATAACAATAACAATATAAATAACAATAACCAGTTGTACCAATAACGATAACAACACAGAGAAATTATATTGTTAGCATCACTTTCAGTATGTTTTTCCTGCTTTTTTTCCCATCAGAATCCAAAAGCTTAAGCATTTAAAGCAGCAGATGGCATAACTGCATGCATTATTATAATAAACTGAAGTTATCGTCCATTGATATTGATGCTAATATAGTTATCATTGTAGTTATCTTCATAGCTATTGCTCTTGGTGTGAATGGGCCATAAGTGATGACAGAATCATAATTATTCTCGCAACACTAATTTCCCACAATCTCCCCCACCAAGCTTTTCTATATTATTACAAAACACAAAAACAAATCCCAGACTTTATTTAAATGATTTAACTGATCAACAAGCCAACAGCAGGTCCCTTGATGAACCGCTTCATCATCAACATGCCTAGACAAAAATATTACAAACACCAACAATATTCCACATCCTGTTATTTTCAGGCAGCTGAATGTCGCTATGTCGCTACTTTAAAACATAAGAGCAAAAATCAGCCTCAAATCCAAAATGAAGCTTCTAATCTACAGAGAGCAACAGAACATAAGAGCTATGTTAAGATAGCGCTGCTGGCAGGTTTGTACTGCATTTGGCTTCTAACCGACTGCTTCAGACTCTACGGAGTCTTCACACATCCAAACAAACCCAAACACATTCGCTCTTCTCCTTTTCCTCAAGATACAGAGGGAGACACTTTGTTTTTAACGCATGCCTCAACAATATCCTTCCTAAATATGTTTATTTATAAGTATGCTACAGCCTGTATCGCTATTAATTTAGCTCATACTTAGTGATAGTTCACCCCAAAAGGAATCAAATATTTTGAAGAACAACACTGGACCGTTTATTGTATGGGGGAAAAAATCTTTAAATATAAACATTCATGCTGTCTAACGATTAATCGCGATTAATTGCATCCAAAATAAAAGTTTTCATTTACATAATATATGTGTGTATACTGTGTATATGTATTATGTATATATAAATACACACAGATGCATGCATATATTTAAGAAAAATATGTTATGTTTACATATTAAATATATTTATATATAATATAAAATATAAGAATATCAATATGTACTGTATATACATGCAGATATTTTCAAAATATATACTGTATGTGTGTGTATTTATATATATTGATATAAATGCTTTAGTGCTGTCAAACGATTAATCGCATCCAAAATAAAAGTTTTTGTTGACATAATATATGAGTGTGTACTGTGTATATTTATTATGTATATACAGTATAAATACAAACACATGCATGTATATATTTAAGAAAAATATGTTATGCTTATATATAATATAAAATATAATAATCTAAATATATAAATGTACATACATGTAAATAATTTCAAAATATATACTGCATGTGTGTGCATTTATATATACATAATAAATAAACACAGTACACATACATACATTATGTAAACAAAAACTTTTATTTTGGATGCGATTGATCGCGATTAATCATTTGACAGCACTAAAAACATAAAACACTTTACATTTATTTATTTAGTACATGTGTATACTTTTTTTTGGAAGATCGTCAGCTAAATACTATAAAGTTTTACTTTTATATTGGACAAACAGTGCATGTAAAAAAATATTTTATAACTGTGTGTAATGTGGTGTTTGGGTTTGTTTCATGTTCTTGCTTTCATGTCTTTTATTTTTTAGTTTGATTCATGCTGTCAGTGTCATGTTTCCCTTGCCCTCATGTATCTCTGCCTTGTGTATGTGTCATGTTCTCATTGGTTATTGTCTTGTCATGTGATTATCAGGTCTGTTTTCTGATTGGTTGTCTTAGTCATATCTTGTTTCCCATTGGTTTGTTCTTGTCTTGTGACCCTCTTGTTTGCTATAAGTAGCCACCATGTTGTCATTGTCTCTCGTTGTGTATTGAAGTTGTAACCCGCTGTCGGTGAGTCTAGTCTGTTTGTGCCTCGTCAAGTCAAGTCAAGTCAAGTCAAGTCAAGTCTGTGTCTCGGATTATGTTTGTATTTTGGATCACGTCTGTAAATAAACTGCACATGGGTTCTCCCTATGCTCACCTTCAGTGGACTGATCATTACAGAATACACGACCCTCAATATGAACCCAGCAGATCGCCTAGTTCGCCTCCACCAAGTTAACAGGCCCATTGAGGATTATGTGGCGTACTTTTGTAAATTGTGTCATTTGGTAGACTTCAGCAATACTTTCCTTAAAAACATTTTCCGTTTTGGTTTGGACAAAAACATTTCACAGTTAATGCCACGCAATACCCCACACTGGTCACTGGAACAATACATTGACTTCGCACTCCATTTGGCTGGCTCACCATTTACTGTGGGGATAGTTGATGAGGTATCCTGCTATCCTCCAGTATCCGCCACACCAAAATGTTTGCACATTATGTCTGGGATTATTCAAGTCATGTCAGAGTCTACGGAACCTGCTCACGTCATGTCTGCCAAGCCACAGCCTGCTAACGTCATGCCTGCAACTCCAGGACCTGCTCACATCATGCCAGTTAAGTCAAAGTTTACTCATGTCATATCTACCAAGTCAAAGCCTGATCAATTCATGTCTGCCAAGCCAGAGTCTGCTAACATCATGTCTGCTACCCCAGGGCCTGCTCACGTCACGTCTGCCAA
>NW_015537937.1:2427724-2428014 GCF_001515605.1 Sinocyclocheilus anshuiensis | reverse complement strand
AGTCAAGTGGTCTGTCCATGTCTCTGCTCCGCCATGGCTTCCTGCTCTGCTGTCACCACCCGACCGCCCTGCTCTGCCTGCACCGCCATGGCTGCCTGTTCTGCCTGCTTCACCATGGCTCCCTCTTCTGCCTGCTCCGCCATGGCTCCCTCTTCTGCCTGCTCCGCCATGGCTCCCTTTTCTGCCTGCTTCGCCATGGCTCCCTTTTCTGCCTGCTCCGCCATGGCTCCCTCTTCTGCCTGCTCCGCCATGGCTCCCTGTTCTGCCTGCTCCGCCATGGCTCCCTGCTC
>NW_015537937.1:2411809-2427106 GCF_001515605.1 Sinocyclocheilus anshuiensis | reverse complement strand
CCCCCATGGCTCCCTGCTCTGCCTGCTCCGCCAAGGCTCCCTGCTCTGCCTGCACCGCCAAGGCTCCCTGCTCTGCCTGCACCGCCATGGCTCCCTGCTCTGCCTGCACCGCCATGGCTCCATGCTCCTATGGATCTGCCCCATGATCCTGGTCCACCACTGCTCCTAGCTCCAGGCCCGCCATTGCTCCACACTCCAGGTCCTGTTCCTCTTCACGGGCCTGGCCCTCCGTCCCTCCCCCAGTTCCGCCTCCACTCCACCACCCTCCTGGACTTGTTGGATTTTGTTTGGGCGTCTGGAGCCGCCCTTAGATGGGGGGAAATGTAATGTGGTGTTTGGGTTTGTTTCATGTCTTTTATTTTTTTGTTTGATTCATGCTGTCAGTGTCATGTTTCCCTTGCCCTCATGTATCTCCTCCTTGTGTATGTGTCATGTTCTCATTGGTTATTGTCTTGTCATGTGATTATCAGTTCTGTTTTCTGATTGGTTGTCTTAGTCATGTGCCTTGTTTCCCATTGGTTTGTTCTTGCCATGTGACCCTCATTGTCTGCTATAAGTAGCCATCATGCTGTCATTGTGCCTTGTCGTGTATTGAAGTTGTAACCTGCTGACACATTCATTACACTGTGTTAAACTGTAATTTTTCATTAATATTAAAAAAGCCTAATTTTTCTATTTTATAAATTATAAATGAAGACAAAAACTTATTTTATATACCATATAACATTTTTTAATTAATTATTGTTTCGATTAAAAAAAACAAACAAAAAAAAAAACTTTTTTTGCAGTTGTTTTGTATAGTTAGAAGGGGTCGGTCACCCAAAAAGAAGATGAAGAAAAGAGATATTTTGAATGAATTGAATGAATGAATGAATGAATGAATGAATGAATGAATGAATGAATGAATGAATGAATGAATGAACGAATGAACGAACGAACGAATGGATTCTATATATAAAATTAATGTCATTGGGGTCCAATATTGTTTGGACCCCACTGACTTTATTTTCATGAAGAGGGGAGAGAGAGAGAGAGAATAAAAAAAAAAGGAAAAAAATTCTATATCTTTTCTGTTTCAAAGAAGAACAAAGTATTTGATTTTTGGAACTATTTCTTGAAGAGAAAAGGTTTTTCAGAATGCCTGAGTATTAAATCTCAATCAAACATAAAACAAAGTATCAAAGTTACACACATGAACCTCAAACTTTGTGATTTGAGTAGAGTTGTGCTTTTTTAAGCAATAAGATGGACCTGAATAATAACTAGAGATTCTAATATTATATTGGGATAGACTCTTTTAACCTGAATGTGTTAAAAACACTCAGAAAACTTTAGCAACCACACAGGAAGTGCTTCTGCATGAGTGAGTACCACTCTACTGAAAAGTCTAGTTAAATTTTCACTTGTGCTGTGAAAAAAAACAAACGAAGAAAGGAGACGAAACACTGCCGTACACTGAAACTTAAATTGGTCTCATAGCTGGCACTGAACGTTTCCACAGTTTGAGGATGAAAATCTCCCCCACACGTTAAATTATCCACAAGCGTTGACTTTGATCCGGGAGGGGGCCACGATGGAAGCCGCTAAACTCTCAGCGCTACAGTTTTGGGTGCCCTCATTTCAGGGCTGAATGTATTAAGGAATAGTGACATGATCAAGGCTGTTTTTCATACTGGTCCCGCTGATAAAGATGAAAGCGTCGAACCAGACAAATGCGTCCCGGCGAGATCCGCACAAACTTTTAACATACCAACTGCTGTGATGCTTCTGTAGAGCTTTTCAGTGAAAGCAGGAAATTGAGATGACAGGGGAAGTGAAGGAGGTGGAGAAAGATGGAGAAAGATGGGCTGCCCTCAAAAAACTGAAAGAGGAGCTCTCAAGGAAATTATGAGGACGCATATCTTTTAGCGCAGGTCAAACTAGGTGATGTTTTCAATTTTGACTTCCTGCACAGTCCAGCGAGCAGCTCTAAATGTTGAAACTGAACACTTCGCTCTTCTAATATCATCCCATCAGTGATATTGAGGCCAAACGACCACTTGGAGCCTTTTTTAACATGAATGAAACGAGAAACTAGATTGGTCAAGGTAATGAAAATGTAAAGAAAGTAGAAACATAACTGGTCAAAATGCATATAAGTATGTGACAGAACGTAAAAAGGGGAAAAACATTCTTCTGGCACAATGGTATTGGTTAAAGAAAAAGTTACAATTAAGTACAATTTACCTTGAATTCTTCAAATTCTCTTAATACATCGTGTTTCCTTCTGGAGCATCAGTGAATGTTTGAAACTTTTTGTATGATCTCTCTTATTTTGTTAAAATTATTCACATTTTCACAGATTCTGCAAGGGGTTCCCAAACTTTCGCATGTCACTGTACTATATATAACATTTAAAAAATAGCATGCATATATATGAAAAATTCAAACAGTTACTATAAAGTACAATAAATACAAAAATTAAATAAAAATTATGAAACAGCATACATTCATAATTTTAGAAATGTGAAAATTTTTGTACTAAAGAGTATTATTAATAGTATGTGTGTATATGTGTGTGTTTATATATACACACATATATGCACACACAAACACACTATTAGTAATGATTACTGTATAAATATTACTATATAAAAATTAATAAAAAAAATATATAAAACGATAACAGGAGTTGATGATGGAGGGAACTTTCAACCTTTTTTTTTTTACTAAAGATTACTATGTCACTAAAATATTACAAAAACATATTGCAATCACACAAGACACCTGTCACTCTTTGCCTCTTAAACCTTTTCTTTTCAAACTTTTCCTTTTAAATTTTCACTGGTAGAAAAAACAAAAAACAAAACAAAACAAAACAAAACAAAACAAAAAAACAGCAAAAACACCTAAACTAGTTTAAATCAAGACCAATAAAAACCAATTAAACCATTTAAACCAATAAAAATACTGAACCAGTCAAGACATTGCATCTCCAACAATAACCATCTTGACTAGCTTGTACACTGTTCAATGCTAAACATGGAACGTATACCAGTCTAAACTGGTTCTTCATTAGCATGGTTTTTCTGTTACTGCTGTGGACTGCATTGATTGCATAAGCTTGTTTAATCAAGCATAATCTTATCATAAAGTAATCACTCACCAGCCTGGTTGGTTGTGATGTCTATGGAGACATGCTGGGCAGGATACGGGCTCTTGTTGGTGACGCCGTTGACCGCCTGGATCTCAAAGGTGTAGATAGTGTGTGCCAGCAGGTTACTGATGAAGACTCTGGATTCGGTCAGTCCCAGCTGCCGGGGCTGAAACTCAACGTTATCATCGCAATGGGAGCAGGAACGACGGTCCGCCTGGCATTTTTTACAAATAATATTATACACGACATCATCACGGCCGCCTGTCTCGCGCGGAGAGTGCCACTCCAGAGTCACAGATGTCTCATTCACAATGGAGATGACGTTTCTTGGTCCAGAAGGAACACCTGATGAGAAAGTATGAAGACACGTGAGATTCACCAAGCAAACTATGAAAATGTTGCTGCTAAAGAAATGATAACAGCAAGGATATAATTTGCATTTGTCTAGGCTCTTTAAATTACATTACTGTAATTACAGTGCTGTAATTACAAGTCTTACAATGGCTTTTTATTAAATTACACTTTTTACACTTGAATAATAGAAAATGACTCTTTTTAGATTCATTTTGTGAGTTGAAAAACTAATGCCTTTAGAAGACATATAATTGCATGATATGCTTACCGCAGTGAAATAATTAAAGCATGAGAAAATGCATACAAGAATGAGAGCACTTTTCTTTCATGAGTAAATGAAAATCATTTTAGCATTTTCATTCTCCTCTTAAAGGAATATTTAACCCTGAAATGAACTTCTGCTATAATTTAGTCAGCTTCACGTCACTGCAAACCCATATGACTTTCTGTCCTCCACTGAACACAAAAGGTGAAATTTAAGAGAAGTGTACTGGTCACGCTTGTTCATGCGATTAGCCTACAAAGAATGGAGACTAGAGCTTTGAAGCTTAAAAAAAATGAAATTATTAAAAATTACCCTATACAAGTTATACACTGTAGCTACATTTCCAAGGTTTCTGAAGTCATATGATAGCTATTATGACAAACAGACTAAAATTTCAATCACCATTTTTAACTGATTATCTACTTGGATGACTGAATCAAATAAAGCTGAACTGAAGAACAGAATCAGTTTGATTCGTGAGTGCATGAATCACTTGAACAGAATCAGCCGACTCATTGAAAAGATCAGTCTTAAGTGATTCACAAATCATCTTTGCTTCTCTCAAACTGCCAAGATTTATGAAAAAAGGCCTAAATCTGGTCTGTATGAACCACTTCTTAGTCCACTTCTTTTGTGCTTCATGAAAGAAATTAAGTCATAAAGGTTTGGCATGGCATGATGGTAAGTAAATAATGATTTCTGAAGGATCATGTGAGACTGAAGACTGGAGTAATGGTTGATACAAATTCAGCTTTGCATCACAGAAATAAAATACATTTTAAAGTATATGAAAATAGAAAACCATTATTTTAAATTAAAATAATATTTCACAATATTGCTATTTTTCTGTATTTTTGATCAAATAAATTCCACCTTGATGAGCATAAAAGTTTTCTTAAAAACATTACATATTTTACTGATCCCAAACTTTTGAACTGTCTCTCAGCTATTAATGTTTCAATTCCCTGTGGCATTTAATTACAACTATTCTTATTTTTTCACTTGAGCTAAAAGTCAGCTGTTGATATGTGACAGTAAATATACATTTTCTACTCGAGTCGACTTCTAGAAAGTCTTACAGAATGGAGCTGTGTTGTGCGTTTCCTTTTATCTGCGGTCCCAGAGCGATGTGTAACTGTTTATAATTGCCATGCAGAGTGGCGGCCCCCGAGCGGCCGTACATCAGCCCACTAACTCAACACTGAGAGTGGCTTTTCATCGCCAGTCAGAATAAGGGATAAAAACAAGGTTTTAGTAAAGTCTCTTTATCCCAACCTCCTGGATTCATTCCTACACATTCGCCTTCCCACTATAGAGCCGCAGGGAAAAAACATATTGTGTTTCTGATAAAGCAATGACTCCCCCCAGCGCGCAGAACATCCGGCCAGGAACTGAGGATTTACAGATCACGGAAAGGTTGTGATGTTAGCTATAGACCGCAACAGAACCAGACGAGAGCCAGGAAAAACTCTGGAACGGATATTAGGTTTGATTTTCGTGACCAGCCACTTCCACAAGAACATTTGAGTGAGTTCTCCTTGAAACATCAAACCTGGCCAGGAGACGTTCCAGCTCTTGAAGCAAGAGAAGAATGATTTCACTCAGACCGAGACACAATGAGCTATTGTGAAGGCAGGGCCTTGTGGGATAGATCAGGGGCTACTGGGATCCTAAACTGGGAGAGCCGATGACAGAACTGACCTCGAACTCTGGCGACCCTGATGATTAGCCAATCAGGAGGCTTAAACTTGAACAGAACACTTCTGACAGCTACACACATACATATACACACAAATGTACAGACACACACACACACACACATATATATATATATATATATATATATATATGTGTGTGTGTGTGTGTTAATAGATGGATGGATACATAGATGTGTGGATATGACTGTTAGAATGATAGAACAACAGATGGATGGATGGATGGATGGATGGATAGATAGATAGATAGTAGATAGATAGATAGATAGATAGATAGATAGATAGATAGATAGATAGATAGATAGATAGATAGATAGATAGATAGAACGATAGATAGAACGATAGATGGATCAATAGATAGATAGGTAGATAGATAGATAGATAGATAGATAAACAAAACAAAAGCTAACAAAGCAAAAGTAAAGCTGACAAATAAAATAAAGCTGACAAAACAAAAGTAAAATAACTGCCAAAAAAAACAAAACAAAGCAGAACAAGACAAGACAAAACAAAAAAGGTTTTTAAATTATGTCCCAAATTTGGAAGGTAGCAGCAATGTCAAACCCCACAGAAAATTAAAAGAAAATTACATTTTAAATTTGACTTCCTGATGTTAATAATCAACATTTTCAAAAGGTAAAGCACCTCCACTGACTCCATTCACTTTTTACACTGAAAAAGGAGAAAAAAGTTCCTCATAGTCACAGGCTGTATTTTCTGCCCTATTCAGGAAACAGTGCCACAGATATTTTCAAAAGGTCCGTGAGGGTCCATAAAGCAGCGGCTCTTTCTGCTCTGTTAGCAGGGAGTGTTTCATTCAGACAGTGAGCTGGTCACTATCCAAACAGCGAGGCTTTGCTTACACCACAGTTAACACCCAAACACTGTTTGATTAGGTGCTACGGCAGCAAAGATGTCTTACTCACTATATCTCACAGTCAGGCTTAAGAAAGGCAGAGGGAAAAAGGCAGAGAGCGAGAGACGGGAGGAGAAAAAGAGCAAGTGAAAAAAGAGGAAGTGGGCCATATCTGGAACTAGGCCAGAAGATGTGTGTGAAGAGAATGAGGCCATGAGATACAGCCAGCTCTAACACAATTAGCCGGTTCCCAGAGGAAATCCACACACACTAAGAGCAACTTCACTACATACACACATGCACAAACACCACTATAAATGACAGCATATGCACAACTGCACTCATACTGTACGTTTACCTCCTGGTATGCTATACTGTATGTGTGTGTGCATTCTCGAAGAAAGACCACCATTGCAGGATGGCATTTTGCATATGATTATTCTGCATTACAGAATGACACTGTTGTAGTTCTGTACCGATGAGGTCGGCCCGGTTCTTACTGTATATCTCCAGCATCCTCCACAACTAAGCATTCAGAAACAGCCTGTAAAATAGGGAATCGCCCCACTGTGATAAGCACTAATTTTGTGGGCCCGTTATCACAAATACCCGATTAGTATAATTCCTTTATTGAATGGGGTGCTAAAACTACACAGACAGTGTGTGCAAATTAATCGCGCTATCAGTGGGTGCAGTCTTGATGAATTTCATTTTATATTGATATAAACTGGCATACTGCATAGTATATATAAACAAACAATTGCTCAATTTTGTAGCCGAAACGTTTGTGTAATAAATTTTATGTTGAATCAAATGAAATATTTCTTTCTAAAGCTACGTTTTTAATGTCTACCTGACACTTTTCTCGTTTAATAGAATAATGGCTTTAAATTATCTTTTTTCTCACACACACACACACACAAAATTGCTGAAAATCAGTGTTAATTTCGTTGACGAATAATTTTTGTCATAATTTTCGTGTCACTGTGTCACCGCAGTTAAATCGGTGTCTATCATGATAAAACCTTAATATCAAACCTATATAATGAGTTTGGAAATTTTAGAGAAATGCTTAATAAATGCACTGTAAATAAACCTATTAGATTTTAGCCGACTAAATTTACTGTAGATTTAGTTGACTAAAATCTTATGATATTTAGTTGACTAAAACTAGACTAAAATTAAAAACAATTCAGATTACTAAAATATGACTAAAACTCAATGGCATTTTAGTCAAAAGACTATGACTAAAACTAAATCAAAATTTGCTGTCAAAATTAACTGCTGAAAATTCAGCTTTGCATCACAGGAATAAATTACATTTTAAAATATTTTCAAATAGAAAATGTAGTTATTTTAAATTATTATAATGTATTACAATATTGCTGCTTTTACTGTATTTGTGATTAAATAAATGCAGCCTTGGTGAGCATTAGAGACTTCCTTCAAATATATTTAAAAACTCTTACTAACCCCAAATGTTTAAATTGTAGTGTAAATTGGAGAATAAGTAAATCTAATGACTTCTATTATGGCATATTCATTTATTATATAAATACATATTGGCAAATATTGAATTTAATAACAATAACTTCTTGTTGAATAGTATGAAAACATGTCTTTTTAATTTATTTTTTAACTTGGTATTTAATTTTTTTTCTGTTTGCTTTCAACATTTTCAATCTACGTGACAACTATGGAGGTTTGACTGAAGAGATTCCTCCAAATATCAAAAAAAGAGTTTTCTAACATGTTACCTTTGTTAATGAAATACAGACACCATCAACTTCTTGCAGTTTCAAGCTCACACACACTGTGTTTGCGATGCTCTCTACAAGATTAAAACCAAATCCTGTGAGTGAGTATCAAAGCATCAGAGATGTGAGGATGAGCGAGACAGACACACTGAGGACCAGTGACAGACATGAGGAGATTAATCTGGAAATGGACATGTGGATGATAAGGAATCGACTGGCTGCTGCTGCTTCTGCTGCTGGATTTATTGCACATTTAACTCTCTCTCGCTCAGACACACTGGCAAGAGGCCAACCAGACGACTGCTACCACTTCCTGTCTTGGACGATGAGGATAAATTGGTTTTGTTTTACAACACTTAAAACAAAAAGCTACACAATCTTTATTTAGTTTTTTTCTCAGTTTTCTCAGTGGAGTACTTCATGATGCAATTCCGATCTTAAGCGATTATACACTATCATTCAAAGGTTTGGGGTCAGATTTTTTTAAATTTTTTTTAAGAAATTAAAACTTTTATTCAGGCAGGACCAATTAAATTGATCAAAAGTGACATTAAAAACACTTATGATGCTACAAAAGATTTCTATTTCAAATAAATGTAGCTCTTATTAACTCTATTAATTTAAAATCCTGAAAAAAATGTATCACAGAAATATTAAGTAATACTTCTATTCACCATGGACACATTTAATTGAATGTTTATAATGTTACAATATATATATTTATTTATTTATTTATTTATTTATTGGCAAATAATTGCTGTTCTTATTAATTTACTATTTATTTAAAAAATATAGAAAAGTAGAAAAAGTATTACAGAAATATCAATAAAATGCATATACATTTAAATAAAAATACTTTTATTCAAAAAGGATGCATTGCTTTCAGAATAAAAGTTTTTTTTTACTTTCTATTCATCAAAGAATCAAAAAAAAGAATGTATCGCAGTTTCCACAAAATTTAAAAACCCTGGGGGGAAAAAAAGGATCATAGACATATTAAGCATCACAAAAACTGTTTTCAACATAAATAATACAAAGAATTGGAGTATATACATGATACTGATTATATATTATAAACTATGATCCTTGTCATTTGAGAAGGATCTTTTTTATGAACATGATGTTGTAGTTAATAAATTGCTAGTTTCTGAATTTTGCACATTTACAATGTGTCCTAGCTCCCAAAACATGATTTTAAATGTATTTTAGACTGGAATAAGCCTGTTTATTAGTAAACGATAGAGAAAAGAGCTTTTCTTTGCCCCTTCTTAAACGGTGAACTCATTTATAAGATGGCACTCAACAGATATGAAATTACATTAATGAGTGAAACAGCACTAATGAGAAAGCTAGCAGTCCACTACTGCACACTTGCTGAAAATATGCTCTATTTATTATTCAGGAACTGAATCCACAACATTTGGAAACTAAAAATATGTACTTATAGGCAAACTTCAGCTAATTCAAAATTTGAGATAAGTAATGTAAATACAATTACACTCTAGGTCAACTGAATTCAAGCATCCACTAAAAATCATTGCAACAAATGGCTCGGAAAAGTGAAGATAGGTCTGAGGAAAGCTCTAGTATCATTTGTTTGCAGACATTTGACTTTTTAGGGCCTCTGTGTGTGTGTGTGTGTGTGTGTGTGTGCACATCCGTTTATGTGTGCGTGATGGTTTGTGGCACTGTGTGACAAGCGGGCTGCAGAAGAAAGAGAGCGGGAGTGTGTGTTGTGTGTGTACACAGTATTAAGCTCATAGCAGAATCAGACGTTGCTGGCAGAGGATTAACAGCAGCAAAGCAATTACACTGCTTTACAGTCCTGTTCACTGCACCTGTACACACAACACTGACTCCTGCAGGTCATTTACTTCATGAATTTATTTACAATTGATTATGTCCCATGACACCCCTAAAGCCAGGATTTTATCAGATACAGCTAACTTTTGCAACAATTTTGCACCAAAGGAATAGCTAAATAAACCAACAATCAAACACAGTAACCAGCGTTCCATATAAGCCTAGACATATTAGTTACATCGAATCCAGACTGGTCTCTGTTGGCCAGCCAATCCTCAGATAACAAGTTCTGCTCTTGTTTGGCCAAACAAAACTGCTAAATCCAAGAAAGAATGCTTCATCCACACACATACAGTACACACACATATGCTTATCTGAGGACAAGTAATAGACTTGTATTGTTTTTATATAAAACTAATTATAATGTCAACAGACTAACCCTTACCTACATCCCTACAGTACCCCTAAAAGAGCTGCATGTTTAGAAAAGAAAGAAAAAAAAATCTATAATATTAAATGAATAAACAATAATAATAATAATAACAACAATAACAACAACAACAATATAATAATAATAACAATAATAATAATAATAATAATAATAATTATTATTATTATTATTATTATTAAATATTGTTGCCTATTTTTCTAATAAATATATTTTAAACAAACAATTTTTTATTTATTTATCAGTTTTCCAATTGAGGATGCTCTTGGGCAGTCCCAAATGAAGCTTTTGTTAGTTTTAGCTCACTTTTGGGGACAATTTTCTTCTCAAAGTACAGCCAAGAAAACGTTCACATACTTCCACAGCAACCAGCATTCCGTGTAAACCTAGACGCATTAGCTGCATCGAAACCAGACTTGTCGCCAACCAAGCCCCAGATAACAAGTTCTGCTCTTGCTCGGCCAGTCGAAACAGCTAAATCCAAGAGAGAATGCTCTATCTACACACGCACACAAACCCCAGAACAGAGCTGGTCGCCACATAGCTCCTGGAGAATTAATCTTGAGAAGTGTGCTGTCCGGCTTCCTCCAATTAACCAGTGAGCTGTCAGCCATCAACACACACACTAGAGAGAATGCTCTATCTACACACGCACACAAACCCCAGAACAGAGCTGGTCGCCACATAGCTCCTGGAGAATTAATCTTGAGAAGTGTGCTGTCCGGTGCTGTCCAATTAACCAGTGAGCTGTCAGCCATCAACACACACACACACTCCCAGCAGACATTTCTGAGGAAATAATTTAAGTTCTGATGGAGGCTCGAGGCGATTCGGACCAGTCCCGCAGAGAGAACCACGAGACCCCAGAGAGAGAGAGACAGGAGTACAGTGAGACAGCCGTCCACTCAACCCCCTGAGGAGCTGAAAGAAGGGACAAAAAGTGCTAGAAATGGAAGAGATGGTGTTTTCTTCTCACTGAGGTTGAGATGATGTCATTCAGTACATGACAGATTCCTGTGAACTCTCTCTCTCTCTCTCTCTCTCTCGCTCTCTCTCAGCAATCAATCATCATGTTAATCAGATCGCAGACTGGTTTCCCATATTTTTAAAGTCTCCATGTAACTGCTAGACACTCCGTAAGCAATTTCAAGCAGTATTGCATAGAGAAATAGTCATTTTGAATCATTTTCTCACTGTCTGAGACACTAAAATGACCAGGTGCTAGCACAGGCCTTCCTCAGGGCAGGTGTTGGGCTAAATTGCAAATTGCCATCTGTATATGTTTCACTGAACGCCATTTTAGACTCTAAATGGTGAATTCAAATGCTGAGAGGACTTTCAAATACAGCGTGCACTCTTCTGGACTGCAAACACAAAAAGCCACTTTTATAGTGCGGTCTCATACGGCTTCAATTCAGCAATAAGGTACGAGAAACCATGTAATGCTATATATACAGCCACAAATAATGCAACTGTAGAGTTTTAATACTATAATTAAGATAAGATAATATTTCAAATTTTTAAATGCCTATTGATCTATAGTGACCACACTAAAACATAATTTTTCGAAGTTGTAAAAAAAAATACTAGCAAAATGCATTGGTGTATAATAATCAGGATATGATAAAAAATATTAAGAACACTCTATATTAAAGAAACCAATAGCATTCTTTATTAAAAAACAAAAACAAACAAAAAAAATCGGTGAGAACTGTGATTATTTAGCATTAAGCTCCAATAATGTGATCTGCATAAATAATTTAAAATTAATTCTGAGAGAGATGGACACAATCAAAAAATAAAGATTGCAGATTCTAATTCAGGTAAATAATGAGTAAACAAATAATGACCCAGAAGTAGTTAAAAATGGAAATGAAAATAGTTCAGCATGTTCAAAGTTTTTGGAAACAAATAAACATATTAATGCAGGCGTCCAAGAATAAACTTTCTCTGCGGCACTGAATTTCTGACTGAAGATTTGGGAGAACTATTGCTCAAATTATACATGAGAACTGTAAATTTAATTGCAGGGCTTTAGGTAAGTGTGTGTGTGTATGTGTGTGTGTATGTGTGTGTGTGTGTGTGTGTAAACAGCAGTCTTGTAAGCCTCACAGATTCTCAGTAATGGATTCAATTTGTTTCATATGAAACAAAAACCCCACAAAAACAGAATGGTTTCCTCATGAATGTGAATAAAGAGACACATACTGTAAGAAAGACATATGTAAATCCAAGTAATGCAACTAATTATGCAACTGCTTGAATGGGCATGATGTGTCTGGTCAGGTCAGCTCATAAGATCTCATTAGCAGGCTCGGTTTGGTTCACAACTTACTGCCGGTGCAGACTTGTGCTCTCAAACTGCTTCTGAAACGATGTTATGACCTGACCGCTTCAGTTTAATGCTAATGATAATGACAATAACAGTAATATGATGATGATCATTATAATGACTCACTGGTGCAGGGCATGTCTGGCTGCTCTCCGTCTGCTCTGTAGTAGCCATTCCTGCAGACGCAGATAGTGGCGGCTTCAGATGTGGACCTGCTGTTGGACGGACACTGAAGACACAAACCTGTCCCTTGACTGGACTTGAACGTTCCCGGAGGACAAGCTAAAGAGAGAGAGAAAGCTTGTGTTAAAAAGCCATTTTTTTAACCTCTTGAATTACACCTCATGGCTTCAAACAAATATCTTCAAAATCACAATTTGGAAACCAATTTCATCTGGAATAGTTGGAAATATTATACACTTGCAGCCCTTATGGTTGAACTTGTAGATGAACTTGGCTTTCCTGTTACAGAGAGCTGCAAAATACAACCATAACGCCTTCTTTCTTGGCAATGTTAGCAATGCACTGCAATGCATGTTAGCAATGCATACATGCATTGCAATGTTAGCAATGCATTGCAAAACAATAGCGTGGTGTATCACGCAGTTATAGAGGAGCATCATGGGTTTCTCACACCTGAAGCTTATAATGTTGTTCCAGTAGTCTTTCCTTAACATGGTGACTACTGGAACAACATTATAAGCTTCAGGTGTGAGAAACCCATGATGCTCCTCTATAACCGCGTGATACACCACGCTATTGTTTTGCAATGCATTGCTAACATTGTGTCTGAAGGAGTCAGTGTCAATTTACTTCAGTCAAAAACTTTGTTCTTGAGAGTAAGGCGTGTTTTTGTTCTCACGTTCAGCAAGGTGAGACATTTCCTGTTTGTGAGGCCTGTTTCAAGAGAAATTAAATGGAGCAAAGGTGCTCCCAAGATACGTCAGCCAACCTTATGTCAGCAAACACAAAGAAAAAGGCAAAGAGTGTTTTCTGATTCGATTTGGAGACACAAGCCATTTTTTTTTCATGGTTTAGAGTCTAGGGGGACGTTCACACAAAGCGCGTTTTGCATTTGTGTTTTCTATGTAAACATCTCGGACATGACACAACAACACAAGTAGTTCAACTTAAAAAAAAAACAAAAAAAAACTAATCTCTAGACTCCCAGTCCATTCCACTGCCCTTCATCTCCAGTTTTTGCTTAAACAGGCCCACTTAGATTTTGAGTCAAATGGTTTTACATGCAAAATGCAGCTTGTTTAGTTAGCTATTTATGTAAGAAGAATAAGAATGAGCACATCAGCATCCAAAACACACCATATGAGGGTGAAATATTAGGGTCATGCTGGTCTTTCCGTTCATTGATTCTGAACTACGGCAGAAGGAGGTGAATAAATTCTGCTAACTTTTCCAGCCCGGGTTTATCTCTCTGAATAAAGAGCTGAGGTGATTCCTGTACTCGTTTATCATTAATTCTGCAGCTATACAAGACGGACACTTTCTGCTGGTTCAGCTGCATGACCGCAGAGATCAGGACTCTGTGATGTGATCTGATGAACTGATGAAACACAGTGCTCTGCTGCTGACACAGACGAAGAAAATAGAGGCACATTTCATATTGATCCTAAATGAGTCATATTCCACACTGTTGTTTTGCTCTGAAGTCATTTTTTAAGGTTACTCAAGGTTTCTTGCACCAAACTGTTATTTAGAATTTAAATGTTTTGCTACTGTACCTTTAAGAGTTTTAGAACAATCTAGAGAGCATTTCTACACAATATCCAAACATTCATCTATAATACAACCCCTAATAGCTAAAAACCTTTCGTTTTGCTTTGCAGAACATTGAGATCGTCCCAGGTTACGTATGTAACCATGGTTCCCCGAGGGACCGCTTCGTCGAGGGCTTCCTCGACTGAAGCACGACCCTCAGATCGGGCCTCGCCTTAGAAGCCCCCGACTTAGAGTGCCGCCGTCCTCGGTCCCGCTGCGGGGGAGCGTGAGAGGCAACGCTCTGCTTTTGGACCTCCCTATATGAGGAGCTGGTACCCGGCTGGGGCTGCTCCCGCCCAGCAGCCCCCAGAGCTATAGAACGGCGAGGGAGAAACCGCTGGAATGCCGCCGCCTGTTTACGAGCCTCCTGGTATCGGTCGACGACGGAATCGACAGCGTCGCCGAACAGACCAGAAGGCGCAAGTGGGGCATCCATAAGGCAGAACCTGTCCTTCTCTTTCATATCGGACAGGGTCAACCATAAATGCCTCTCCGCTGCCACCAGAGCTGCCATGGACCGCCCAATAGCACGGGCGGTCTCCTTGGTGGCGCGAAGAGCTAAATCAGCGGTTCTCCTCAGTCCTAAGATGTCATCTGGTTTAAGCCGCACCGGGTGACAGATAGCTCGCAAAAGGGTCTGCTCTACCTGGGGCATCGCTCTGTAACCGCATTCACTCACCCCCGCCACATTTCCATAGTAATCAGAGGCGGGGACGAATAAGCGGGCCGAGAATGGTTTCTTCCACGATCTCGACACCTCGGTGTGGAGATCAGGAAAAAACTGCAGGCTCCGGCATGGAGGTAGCGGCTTAGCATGCAGAATGCGTTCATCGAGTTTACTTTTCTGCGGTTCAG
>NW_015537937.1:2404379-2405025 GCF_001515605.1 Sinocyclocheilus anshuiensis | reverse complement strand
AGAACCCGGACTCCCTGTCGAGAGGAGGGACCACCTCGATGGCCTCCTTCCTTAAGAGAGTAACTACTTCTTGTTCTAATACCAGAGCCTGCTCGGGACCCACTAGCGTGGGGGTGACCCCGTTGAATCGAGGCGGACGAGAACCGAACTGGATTCCGTAGGCTCTTTCTACAGTACGCAGGACCCATTGAGATACATTTGGCAGTAGTTTCCACGCTGCTAAATAATCTACTAAGGGAACCAGTCTCTCGAGACTGGCCTCTGGTGTCTTTGGAGCTGCTAGCTGGGTGCCCTGAAGCGGCGGACCGGCAGGAGATCGCCGAACTAGCTGCTTGAGAGACCCCCGAAGGGGTGGCGAGGCTCTTGGCTCCGCTACGTTTCCGGGCGGAAAATACCGAGAGATGGAGACCGCTGAGACCGCTGCGCCCTGGCACACTGGCAGGGTTGGCAGAACGGTTTCCTGAGGGCGCTGAGACACCGTGTACACCGTGTAATGCGGTGTACCCCGCTCTTTCCCAGTGGGGGGCCGCCCTCAGCAGTCCTGGATTTATGTCTGTCAGGACCGCTTCGTCGAGGGCTTCCTCGACTGAAGCACGACCCTCAGATCGGGCCTCGCCTTAGAAGCCCCCGACTTAGAGCGCCGCCG
>NW_015537937.1:2399108-2404340 GCF_001515605.1 Sinocyclocheilus anshuiensis | reverse complement strand
GCAGCCCCCAGCCCCCAGAGCTATAGAACGGCGAGGGAGAAACCGCTGGAATGCCGCCGCCTGTTTACCTGGTATCTGGTATCTGTCGATGACGGAATCGACGGCATCGCCGAACAGACCAGAAGGCGCAAGCGGGGCATCCATAAGGCAGACCCTGTCCTTCTCTTTCATATCGGACAGGGTCAACCATAAATGCCTCTCCGCTGCCACCAGAGCTGCCATGGACCGCCCAATAGCACGGGCGGTCTCCTTGGTGGCGCGAAGAGCTAAATCAGCGGTTCTCCTTAGTTCTAAGATATCATCTGCTTTAACTTGCTCGCCTTCATCTAGCTCTTTTAGCAGGTCGGCTTGGTACGCCTGTAACACTGACATAGTGTGCAGACACGCACCAGCCTGACCCGCTGCCGAGTACCCCTTGCCCACCAGCGCTGAAGTGGTTCGCAGCGACTTGGAGGGCAAGACCGGAGCCTTCAGAGATTTCAGCTTGGCAACCGCACGAGTAACTACCTCCAATAGCTCCTCATATTGTGGGGATTGAGGGGGCGAATCGACGCTCTCCACATCAACCTCCTCAGAGGAAGATAGGAGAAGCGCCGAGCCCGCTCTCCGGGGGGAAGTAGCCGCAGAACGGGCTTCCGATCCCAGCGAGCGGGCAGTGGATCTGGCAGGTGAGGAAGAAGATAGGGACTCGCCCATCTCCATTCTTTCCACCAGATCCAGCTGCGAACCCCACGAGTGCAGCTGCCGCTCCGCCTCGGCGGAAGCGGGGCCAGCACCATGAGGAATGCTGGTGAAGTCTCCCTCCTCAAAGAGAGCCTTCCGGGAGCGAAGCATACGCAGTAACAAACGCTCGCAATGCGGGCTGACTCTGCGTGCTTCGCTCCCAAGCAGACAACATACAAACTGTGTGTTTCCCCACCCGAAATATAGCGCAGGCAGGGAGGAACACACAGACTAAAACATTGCTTGTCAGACTTCTTCTTCTCGCTCGTCATTGTACCAAGATTTGCACAGCACACATGACAGACACACACAGAGCGCTGCTGAATAAACAGAAGCTAACACTGTTTACACCGGATGCTTTTAAGCTTCCTGGTCGCTACACCATCCTGCCCATGACATCTCGCCATTCCATTGGGCTGATTTCACATGTGCTTCAGAATGTGGTCACACAGATGCGTTCCCAAAGCATTTCTGATACAGCATGAGTTCCGTGAAGCCCTCTCGAGAGCCGACGCCGCGTGCTCCGCTCCCAAGCAGACCATGCACAAACTGTGTGTATCCCCGCTCGTGATGTAGCGTGGGCAGGGAGGAACACACAGTCTGTAACGCGATCTGCTTTCGCCCTTTTTTGTCTTTAGTTTAGACATCTTCTGCTGGAGCTTATATTTTTGAATGCTTGTGCAACTTTTTTGGACAGACAACAATAAATAAGACTCACAGAACATAGATCGTGACTGACACACACAGAGAGCTTTGCTGAATGACAGAAAGCTAGCGCCGGCTGCACCTCACGTGCTTTTAAAGCTTCCTGGTCATGACGTCACCCGCCTCTGTCGTCTCACCCATCGATTCGACTGATTACACATATGATTCAGAGCTTGGTATCGCTGAAGGCGTTCCCCTAGCGTTTTCCGACACAGCTCGAGTTCCCGAATGGGAACAGTGGACAACGTTTCTTGCATTCTCAACCAAGAAATATATCATGTCAGCACTAGATCAATGTAATCTGCTGTTAATACCTTGATTAACTGCCATTATGCCGGTGACAGACGGGACGTTTCGGGTCGCGACGGACCTGGATGGACCTCTTCGCATTTAGCTCTGATATTTGCATGCCATGCATATGCATCAAGCTCATGAATATGAATTATGGGGCAAACAAGAGCTATATGGGGAATTTAAGATGTGCTTGTGATTGCTGCACTTATCAATTTACATATAAAGACATATGAATGAAGGAATGGCAGAAATTAATAAATGGAGGTGTGAGAGAGCGAGGGAGTGTGTCTCTCCTTTAATGAGAGAGGACAGGATAATTCATCCCCCCCTCCATCCATATGAAGGAGTGTGACCTGCGCCGTGTGTGAAATCAAACCTCTGTTCCTGAATATCCGCAGCCTTTGAAAAAATTAATTAGATGCTATATAGCTCATTAAAAGTTTAGAGGGTCGGGTCCACTTTATTACTCTGTTCTTTTATCTATTCATCTACTCACCCGCAGACTTATTCATTTAGTCGTTTAATAAATAAAAGGCGGAGAGGAGATTAGACATACAGGGACAGATAGAGGAAGGGAGAGAATAAGAGAATTGTAGAAAATAAAAGGAAAGGAAAAGGAAGAGGAAGGAAAGGAAAGAAGAGGAAGATGAAGATGAAGAGAAAAGTAAAGTAAAGGAAAGGAAAGGAAAGAACAAGAAGAGGAAGAGCAAAGGAAGGTAGATGAAGAAGAAAGGAAAGGAAGGAAGAGGAATTGAAAAGGAAAGAAATAGGAAGAGGAAAGGAAGAGGAATTCGGAAAGGAAAGGAAAGGAAAGGAAAGGAAAGGAAAGGTAAGAGGAAATGAAAGAAGAAGAAGAGGAAGAGGAAAGGAAAGGAGGGAAGAGGAAGAGGGAGAAGAAAGGAAGAGGAATTGGAAAGGAAATGAAAGGAAACAGGAAGAGGAAAGGAAAGAAGAGGAATATGAAAGGGAAAAGAAGAGGAAAGGAAAGGAAAGGAAATAAGAGGAATATGAAAGCGAAAGGAAGAGGAAAGGAAAGGAGAGGAGACAAGGAAAGGAAAAAGGGAAGGGAAGGGAAGGGAAAAGGAAAGGAAAGGAAAGGAAAGGAAAGGAAAGGAAAGGAAAGGAAAGGAAAGGAAAGGAAAGGAAAGGAAAGGAAAGGAAAGGAAAGGAAAGGAAAGGAAAGGAAAGGAAAGGAAAGGAAAGGAAAGGAAAGGAAAGGAAAGGAAAGGAAAGGAAAGGAAAGGAAAGAAGAGGAATACGAAAGGGAAAGGAAAGGAAAGGAAAGGAAAGGAACAAAGTGATTAGAGGGATACACATATCAGAGGAACATTTGGTGCGGAGCCCTGTCACACACACATACGCAGCAGAATGTGTGAAGGTGTGAGAGTTTGACGGACAGCTTCTGACCCGGCCCATATGACACACACACAATCACACTCCACTGTCTCACTCCTCCCGCACAACGCCACATTCTCACAGTTACGAAACAAGCACTGCTTGTCACCATGACAACAAGCACCGCAGCCATGACCTCTGACACCTGCGGCCCACTCACACTCGCCAAAACAACAGACGGGAAACTCCTGCACGTGGATCCTCATGCCAGAAAAAGAAATATCCCAAATTAAACTGCATCTCATAAAATCATTCACACTTAGTCTATAAAACAAAACAAAAGCACATTTACAGTAAAACACAATGGAAGTCAATGGAGCGATCATACCAAATCAAAAGAAAACACACTTTTAATTATTAATTAATCTGAATTCTTATTGTTTTTCATAATTATGTAAAAATACATTTAAAATATAAAAAAAAAATATTTCTCATTTTATATTTATTATAACAATACACTGCCATTCAAAAACTTGGGGTTGGTAAGGTTTTTTTGTTTTTTTTAATGTTCATGAAATTCTCTTATGCTCACCAAGGCTGCATTTATTTGATCCAAAATATATATATACTGGAAAATATTATTACAACTTAAAATAACTGTTCTATCTTAATATATTTTAAAACGTCATTTATTTGACGTATCAGCAAAGCTGAATATTCAGCATCATTAGTCCAGTCTTTAGTGTACATGATCCTTCAGAAATCATTCTAATATGCTGATCTGGTGCTCAAGACATAATATAATCCGTGTTGAAAACCATTGTGCTACTTAATATTTTTGTGAAAACCATGATACATTTTTTTTTCAGGATTTTTTGATGAATAAAAAGTTCAAAAGAACAGCATTGATTTGAAAAAATAAATATTTTGTATCAATGTACTGCATCCTAACTGAATACAAGCATTCATCTCTTAAAAAATTTTAGTGTATATAATCTGTAAAGTTGTTTAAATCACTCTTCAGACGTGGGACTATTTTTGCTTTTTTTGGCATACTATATTACAGGGAAGTGCAAATATTGGTTATAAATGCAATCTGACTGCATCTTTCACAGCTTACAATATGATTGTCAACTTCAACTTCTCTAGCAATTCAAACTATTACTTCTAATCTGATGTATAGTATGCTTTCTGAATACTACAGAGTAGGGAATAGGGAAGTACATCAATATGATTCCATTGGACTTCCATTGTAAGTGCACAACTGTAAAAGCGTGATGTGTGTTTGAAATTATTTTCTGTAGTAATCTTTTACCAGAACATGAGACAGGTTTTAAATTTAGACGTACGAGGCCTCATTTTACAAGAGCGTTCATTTTGTGCTAAGTAGTAGATTATTGTGTTTGCTGAACCGTCAAACTTGCAGACTCTGGAACGCTGAAAGTGGACCAACATCTGCTGTAAAATACCTGTAGCTGAAAGACACCCCCTGAGGGCGAGTGCTCAAACACAACACACACAACAGCCCAGCGCCTGGCTTCAGGCTTCTGCTGTGGTTTGTCTGAGAAGACCTCCATCTCTGTAGCTGTAGGCGAAGCCTGAGGAGACAACCATGAGATCGAAGCCTGAAAATTGACCACACCAAACAGGCAGTCAGTACATACAGACGCATTCCAACAGCTTCACACACCAACTTGAGTTATGACATCTCAGATCTTTCATAGACTGTTAAGAGTTTACATTGCAAAGAGACCAAACTTGTTTTACCTGACATAATCACAAACATCTTCATACTGTACAAACACATCACTTTGTAATGCACAAATAAATCTCACAAGCTCCTTCACTCTCCTCTAACAGCATTTAAGGCCGAAATACAAGCTTTTGTTGTTTGCTTTTGTTTAGTTACATTGAGTTGTTTCTGCAAGTTAAGGTTTAAAGCTGTTAGAGATTTCAGGTTATGGCTAGTATTACAAGTCTATACTATTTTGTATAAATTGAAAATGGACACAAATTAGAATTAGAACTTAACATATAAAACACACACACAAACACACACACACACACACACACACACACACACACAGACAGCCAGACAGCCAGATAGACAGATAGACAGATAGATAGATAGATAGATAGATAGATAGATAGATAGATAGATAGATAGATAGATAG
>NW_015537937.1:2390748-2398884 GCF_001515605.1 Sinocyclocheilus anshuiensis | reverse complement strand
GATAGAAGATAGATAGATAGATAGATAGATAGATAGATAGATAGATAGATAGATAGATAGATAGAAAAATATAAATAAAATTCAGAAATGATTCATGACTAAAACTAATAATTAAAGGGGAGGTAAAAAGTAAATAAATAAAAACCACAGTAAATGTGTTGCATGAACGTAATGGTGTGAGACTGTGTATCGTCCCTCAGGCTGCTGTTTAGAGTTTAAGCTACTGTTTAATATGGAGCGTCTAGAGCTGAATTAGCTACTGTGAACTGCTCACAGTCAACGTGAGAGAGTGTGCGCGCGCAAACACAGTTAAAAATGCATATTTATGCCTTTGGAGCACATTCTTAAAGCACACACACATAAATAAAACACACTCCCACACTAACCTGCATGTCCACTGGCTTTCTGACACTGCAAAATGCTATTCTCACTGCGACATTTTCCGCTAATTGTCTCGCGCCTGTTCAGCATGACATGAATTAATTCAGGGCCCTTTCTCTCAGTCCCAGGCGCTACAAGGGTCAACTCGGCAAAGAAACGATGACGGAGAGGATCCGAGGACAAGAAACGAGGGAACGAGACATGAAAAAAAAGCAATGAACAACAAAAGATAGCAAAAAAAGCACCCGAAACCTGCCGTGGGACTGGGTTTTAATTTGGCATTAACGCTACAAACTTTTTCTAATTGACCTTGCGCATTAGGAGCACGTGGCTCCGGCGTTAAGCACATTAATTAGCACGGGGACGTCTCTCCACAGCGTTCCATCAAAGCAGACACGTAAAGAAAAAGATCCAGCCAGCTTTTCTGTTCAATCTCAGCCGTGGCGAGAGAAGCCATGTTGCTGAAAGCTGGGATCAGCTGGCACAAAGCCCAGCTCGCAGGCGGACTCATTCAGGCCGAGCTGGGAGGAATGGGCGTTTATTCCTCAAAAGAGCAATAAAGCCATTACAGCGAGCAGGGAAAAGAAACATCGCTCATGCATGGCTGCTGAAACATCAGTCAATAGAGCAGGTTTTCCACTGAGCATGTTTATATGTACTCTCGTGTAGCCAGGCTTTGGACTATAGCAGTATGAAGCTGGTTTACATAGCAGTTTAGAAACACCCACTTTGACAGAAAGAATGATATGTAAAACAACCAAGCGCAATTTGATTTCTTACAAAAGCAAAGTGAACAGCAAAGGATATCTTCTTGATATGAGTGTAAATGTCAAACAAAACTCTTAATTGGAAAGTTTACTCAAAAATTACAATTTATTCACTCTGTTGTTCCAAACCTGTATAAGTTTCTTTGTTCTGTTGAACACAAAAGAAGATATTTTGAAGAATGTTGGTAACCAATCAGTTTTGGCGACCACTGACTTCCACTGAGACATTTCTCCAAATATCTGCTTTTGTGTTCCACAGAAGAAATAAAGTCAAACAGGTTTGGAACAACATGAGGTTAAGTGACAAGTAAATGATGACAAAATTTAAATTTTTGGGTGAACTATCCCTTTAAATATGTCTTTCAATAGCCATGCATCGTTTATCAGTACATATGAGTTTATATACAGTATATATATATATATATATATATATATTAGTAAGTATTGAATATTATATATTCAATTTTTTTATTTTTATATATTTAATTATTGCTATAATAGATTTTAAAATTAATTTTATATTTTAATTTAGTATTTTTAAGTGATTTTCTTTATTATTTTGTGTGTGTGTGTTGTAGTTTTCTTACATTTAGTTACAATACACTAATACTATACTACATGTAAATAATACTTATTTATACTAAATATTAGCCATAACCTGATTTATTTTTTTCACCCAAAAATGGTGC
Organism: Sinocyclocheilus anshuiensis; assembly: GCF_001515605.1. NCBI lineage: Eukaryota > Metazoa > Chordata > Actinopteri > Cypriniformes > Cyprinidae > Sinocyclocheilus > Sinocyclocheilus anshuiensis. The sequence goes on along the minus strand of NW_015537937.1, from coordinate 2,397,047 downwards.
ATGTCTACTTTTGAAGATTTGCACATATATACATTGTCAGAAACTGAACTGTTTTAAAAATGTTAGAACTGTTTTAATCTGAAAAAATAACTGATTTTGCAGGTAAAAAAAAAAAACTTCTGGCAGGTTGCCAGAAAAGTTCTGTATTTTTGCTTTTTTGAGTGGGATAAAAAAGAAACACCAGCTACAACAAATAAAAATAATGAGTAATGTTTAATTGTACTATCTATACCTTCTGTTATATACTAAGGCATACGATCTTTAATGTCTTTTAAACTATAATTACATTCATCATCAACATACATCAAAAGGCGATTATGCAAGATTTCTAATCAGGCACTGAATAGATTACCTGCATCCTAACTGCAAAAATCTGCATCAAACCAGCATATTAGATCGTTCCCTGATGCTTTGCGAAGGCTCTTGCCATTTTTGTGTGAAATATGCATCAGACGATCCACGAACAGTAGGCGAGTCGTCTGAAGCTGAGACAACCACTTAGTCAGAGTCCATCGGTGTTAGTTTCATCACCCAGCGATTCCCACACAAATTCCGCTAGCCTCTCACAAACAACAAACAAACAAACCAAAGCAAAAGACTTAATCAAAACCCTCTGATCTCAGCCTCACAGAAAACAACCCTCTCTTTTTCTTTAAGTGATGTTTTAATGAGTCCAATTTAAAGTTCAAGGAAACCGTTTGAGTTTTATCTTGCCTTACAGCGAGTGTAAGTAAAAAGCAATACAACTGTTATGTCTAGATTATAGTTCCGCCATTGTGCTCTCGCGCACGTACGTTATTAAAAGCGTGAGACTGCACTTCATATGCCGTAATTGAAAATGGAAATGAATTCTAAAGGAAATAAGCTACATGAGTTTGCATATTCATGTAATAGGGGGTGTGAGGTCGGGGAGGGTAAAGAACATCATGGCCTTTTCCACAGCCGTTTTGATTAACTTCGGTTGAAGGAATATCAAATATCTCACAACACAAGCACTTTACAAAGTGAGTCATATCCACAGGCAAAACGTTTAGCCTTGCGGGAAATTCTTCATCTGTAATGTTAATGAAAATCATGATCTGCATACATTCGGCCATAAAGAGGGATGGAAGATAAGCTAAATTAAATCTGCAGCTATCAGATGGAGCAGACAGAGAAAGGTAGAAAAAGACCGCTGTTGAAGTCAAAAAGGCCATTCACACCAACAGCAATTACATAGTTCGATGTCGCTGTACTGTATCGCAATGTGAACTACATTGTCTGCGCTCCTATTGGTAGGCGGCGCATCATGTCACTGTGTATTTGCATAAAGCTGAACTCCGCTTAACAGTGTTGCATCGCTAACGGTCTCATTTCAACTAGGGGTGACCCCGAATAGTCGAAGATTCGATGCTCCGAGAGGAGGAGCCTGATTCGACTACTAATCTCACAGTCGAATATTCGTGGGGTGTTATGATCATGCCATTTTGGCTATATGGGGGTGCTCAAATGTCTGATTTCACATAGAACTACCGGTTTTCTCCCAATAAGTTAATATAGAGCCAATTAAAATAATGCTGTAAATAATAATCTGAAAAGAAAGAAGCTTTAAATAAATATTTTAACGTGCGTGAATAAACCCAACCACACCTATAGATTTAAGTTAAGTTTCACTTTCCATAATCCGTGACCGACAGAGGAGCATCTTGGCGGCAGGGATTTATATCTTTGACAAGACTTAAATTGAGGCAGAGTGAAAGACTGGATTTTTTCGATCAGGTACCCTACCCTACAAGTGATTTCAAAACATTTCAGCCGGTATATATATATATATATATATATAATTTTTTTAGTTTAGTTGCCGTGTTTCTGCACATTGTTGCGTGAAGAACGCGTCGTGCAGACACGTTCATGTGCATTCGGGGCATTTCGAGCAGATAGCCTATAAGTCATAATATTAACGTTATGTTGCATAAATAAGGAAGTGTATTCTATATGAGATAAATGATGAGTTAAATCCCATTGATTAAAAACCTGCTATCAAATGCTTCATTCTACTGGTCATCCTCAGCGTGCGCAGCTCAAAACAGAAATGCAGAACATTAATAACTACTGTCATATATACATAACGTTATAATGAGAGCACTATTGTAAACAATGTTGTGAATTCTTAGGGTTTCACAGGCATTTAATATTAGCTATCATTTAATCAAAATATAAAACATTATTTACCCCATTTATATCTGCGAGCCGTGTTACACATTTGCCCTGTGTGTTAACATCAGTAATTATGAATGTCGAATGTCTGACTTGACTCTTGGTAATGTATTTTGCCCCCTGCCCAGTCACTATCAGCAAGATTCGAAAATTATACATACACACACACATACATACATTCATACATATACATATTTATTGTGTGGTCTTGGATTGATTTTTTACAATATAATTCAATGACATTCATACATTTTAAGTGTGTCTTCAGCATCCAGATTGTTTTTGTACGGCTAACACCTCACTGGGATAACTCTGAAATCCATTTTTTTTTTTTCATCCTTGCAACTATACAGAATGTCATTGTGAACTGAATTTTGCCATTCTGTGTTTTTCTTTTATTGACAAGTGCTACAAAAACTGCAGAAAATGTGTTTTTGAGTGCATCTTATGTAAGATGAACCTTGAATTCAGTGTCTATTTTTTCACCCTCTTCCGTGGATCTTTCTTTTATCTATTCACAAAGTCTCTCAGCAACATGGTTATGTTTTATGAGATTTAACAGCAATCAAAAACAGAGAAGATATGTGGTGGTATCTTCTATCTATCTATCTATCTATCTATCTATCTATCATGTGTGTGTGTCTGTGTGTATTCGAGTGTGCTTCTGACTTGCTCTCATTACCTCAGTCTGTTGCTCATGAGAGACGGTGCCTGTCATCAGACACACTCAGGGCCAAAGGTCATAACCTCTGCTGACTCTGAGGCTTGGATGTAACAGTGCCCTTTAAGAGACCACTAATCTGTGTCAGCTTTTCACACAACAGCCTCAGTGTGTGTGTGTGTGTGTGTGTGTGAGAGAGAGCGAAAGAGAGAGAGAGAGAGAGACAAACAGCCTTAGAGTGCATTTTTGCTCATCTTTGTGCAAAAGTACAAGCTAGTATATGTGTGTGTGTGTGTGTGTGTGTGTGTGTGTGCGTGCGTGTGTGTGTGTGTGTGACCACTCTTGTGCATTTTCCTTCTTACCACAGTGTGACAGTGATGTATGGAGCTGACCAGACCAAAGTGAGTTTCACCGCCACAGGCAGAGAGAATGGATTACTGCGAGTGCGCGTGATCAGATGTGAGGAGCCGTCATTACCTCTGCCTGACTTAAAATCCCTTTTCTCAGAATCTAAGCTCTGCTCCAGAGCCGTCATCGCCGTGCAGATGCATGTCATTTAATGCACTTCATTTGTTTCCAAACATGCCCTGATGAAAACACGCAAACCACAATCTCGAAGTCTAAATCATCCATTTCATCTGTCACAGAGTAAAAGCATTAGGCTGCAGCGTGCTTTATATGAATTGACAAGAGCAAACAAGTGAACATCCATTCCTTCAAAACCACACACGCACTCAAGCAAAGATCTTGTTTTGCTACAAACGACATGTGAAATTATATTTGGAAAGTAAACAGTTTTTCTCTGAATTTCCATCTGGTTTTCAGCAAAATATTTGAGGGTCCTTAAAAACTGTTTTCAGAGAAAATACCTAGAATTATGTTCCTGACATAAACTATTTTTTTTTTCCACATAGTTTAAGCATAACCAGAAAAAAAATGCCAATGTATACACCTTCATTAGTGACAAAATTGATGTAAATTAAGCCACACTTAAATAAACGGCAGGATATTGACATTCGTATCTCAGAGTGTGTATGTGTGCACATGTGTGTTTGTACCGTACATGTTGTACTCACAGGACCTGATTGAAAACCTGACAGCCCTTAGCAGGCTGTTGCCACGACAACGCCACAGCTCTCAACTCACAGGCCTCTCCCAGCATCTCCTAACTAACAGTAAGCACTAACAGTTTCACACTTGACAAAGTCTTCTTGATGACTGAATCCTCGGACACAGTCACCGAAATGTTTCTATTCTGTATTTTCCATTTCTTTTTGAGATTAGGATGGACAGCAAGCGAGATATTAGTATTCTAAAGGCCTCCATTGGCAGAGTTGAGAGTTGGCAGTGTGCGACACAGAGCCTGGCAGCATGTCGCTTAGAGGGCTCTGACATGAACTCTCTCCCTCCAAATCACTCCTCCTCTCTCGGTATTTGAACTTATATATACATGAATTTCAAAAGTATTAAACACACTCTTGTGATAAAGGATAAAATAAAGGTATATTCCAAGTTAAACACAATCTAAGCTCAGCATTTATGGAAATAATGTTGATTACTATGAAAATTAATTTCCACTTGTTCCCCCTTGTCATTAAAACAAAGATTAAAAAAATAAATAAAAATAAAAAATCTGAGATGTAATTTAGTAATTTTATTATTATTATTATTTCCACTGTTTCCACTATTTCCACTTTCCACTGTTTGTTTGATGGATTAGTTTGTTGCTAAAAGTAAGCTAGATTTGATTATTAATATTAACAGAACATTAACAGAAAATTAAACAGTTGTAGTTTATAAAAATTGCTTACTAACTTAGAAAAACAAAAAAATGCTTACTAAATGTTATACAATTTTAAAACTAACACCTAAAACAACTGTAAAAATATTCAGCTTTACAGCTCGACTACACAAGTTTGTACAGAATAATGACTGCAAGTGTTGATATAAAATAAGCTTCATATTTATTTCCATTTTCAAATCTTCCAAAAATCAAGCTCATTTATTTCCATTGTAAGTACTGAATTGTAGCCTTATTTATTTATTTAGCTTTTTAAGGAAAACAAGGGACGAGTCCAAATTATGGTAATCAGCATTATGCACTGAACCCAGATTAGTGCTATCTAATAACATTCATTTCAATTGTTCCATAAAACTGTTAAATTAAGCATCTAAAACATTTACACACAGAAAATATTTTATCTAACAGCAAAACAGCTTTCACTGGTTCAAAGTATCATCTGTTCTCTCAGTAAAACCTCTGCCTTTATAGTATAAAAGATCACATTTTCATTTCCAGAAGAAAGAAAAAACTTCATTTTGTCCTTATGCTTCACTAAAAAATGGTTTTCAGTTTATCCCAGAACATATAGAAACAGTCTCTTCCTCTTGAGCTTATAGGCTCATGCTGCAGCTAATAGACAGGATAGAGAATCATGTTGCTTTACAAAACAAAACTGTCTGGCTCCATTAATGTTTGTCAAATGAGGGTTAAAATACATGCCATTTGTCATGATAATTAGTCATGACTTTAGCTTGATTGCTAGAAATATAGGTCTTTAACAGACATTTAAGAATGCAATGGGTAGCCTTAAAGGAACAGTTTGCTTAAAAATAATTCTGTCAACATTTATTCACCCTCATGTTGTTAATAATGAAGCCCGTTTCTGCCACAGAATAAAAAAGTAATTTTTCCGACTTTTTATTTTCTTATTTTTATTCATTTATTTTTTTTTTTACAATATTGAGTTATATCTCACAATTCAAATCTCAGAATTTTTCTCAGAATAAAGAATAAGGATGTAACAATTACCGGTTTGACGATAAATCATGATAAAATTGTTTGTCAAATGAGGGTTAAAATACATGCCATTTGTCATGATAATTAGTCATGACTTTAGCTTGATTGCTAGAAATATAGGTCTTTAACAGACATTTAAGAATGCAATGGGTAGCCTTAAAGGAACAGTTTGCTTAAAAATAATTCTGTCAACATTTATTCACCCTCATGTTGTTAATAATGAAGCCCGTTTCTGCCACAGAATAAAAAAGTAATTTTTCCGACTTTTTATTTTCTTATTTTTATTCATTTTTTTATTTTTTTACAATATTGAGTTATATCTCACAATTCAAATCTCAGAATTTTTCTCCGGGAAACAGCTTTTCCATAAGCGCCACCTGCTGTCAGCGAGTGGATTTACAGAGACTCATATTTACATTCAGCTTGCCTGCAGTTTCTGTCTGGCCAAAAACGGACCGAATTTGCATGTCCTGCTGTAAATTTTGACCGGTTGATGAAAAACAAGCTTATGTGGATTCTACACATTTAAACAATTCAGATAAGTTATCTAGAACTATTTATGGAGCAGATAAAATACAATCATTTATTAATCAATAATCATTTTGACATATCTTTTCTTTATTTAAAGGCTGAAATGTGAGG
>NW_015537937.1:2386624-2388761 GCF_001515605.1 Sinocyclocheilus anshuiensis | reverse complement strand
ATTTTGTCTTGTCTTCACCACCTGGCTATACTGTTGTAAAATGTTGAGAGATTCAAACAAAAAGTACTAAATAAATAGAACAAAATAAAAAATAAAAAAGACTGCAAGTGACATCGCTAGCGGAAGTGCAAGTGTCTGAGAGTGCAAGCCTGAGGATGCACGTCTGAGAGTGCAAGCGTCAAGCTGCAGTATATTTACATTCAGCCTGTGTGCAGTTTCTGTCTGGCCAAAAACGGACCGAATTTGCATGTCCTGCTGTAAATTTTGACCGGTTGATGAAAAACAAGCTTATGTGGATTCTACACATTTAAACAATTCAGATAAGTTATCTAGAACTATTTATGGAGCAGATAAAATACAATCATTTATTAATCAATAATCATTTTGACATATCTTTTCTTTATTTAAAGGCTGAAATGTGAGGTTTACCTTTTTATGAAACTTTTTCAAAGCTTTATTTGAACATTTACATGAGATATTTCAACATGCTATTAAACTGTTGTCAGTCAAATTGTCATTTAAAATCCGAACATCATTGGTAATGTTATTGTTTTAGTGATTATGCAAACAAAAAGTCATTTTATTTGTTGTTTGTTGATTTTTAAATATAAAACTTGGTGAAGTGATTTATGTGTCGGTACTTTTTTAACATCTCCAGCACATTTTAACAATACCGTGATGATACTGATAACCGTGATAATTTTGGTCACTATAATCGTGATAAGAAATTTTCATTCCGTTACATTCCTATCTCAGAATTATGAGAGATAAACTCAAAATTGCAAGATACAAACTTAAAATTCTGACTTTTTTCCTCTTAATTCTGGGTTTATATCTCACAATTCAGTTTAAAAAAAATACTAAAAATGGTAATTGCAACCTTTCATGTCACAACTGTGAGTTTATATTTCACAATTCTGAGGGGAAAAAAAGTCTGAATTGAGATATAAACTCAGAATAGTGAAAAAAATAAAAGAATTTTGAGACAAAAAGTTTAATTTTGTATGTCAGGGTGTAAACAATCCTACTTACGTTACTAACATGTTTGACTTAGGTCTTCCACTGAACTCAAAAGGAAATATTATAAACAAAGGGCCGGATCTGAATTCGGCTCACCTGTATTTAAGTAGTACTGTACACATAATAAAAGCACCAATATACCGGCAATCTACAATATCTTTATCAAGGTCGTCTGGTTACCCTGTTCTCGCCCGGCAAAATGAATTTGACTCTTACTTGTGTCATTTCCTGATAACATTCAATATAACGGCAAAACAGGCAAAAATAAATCTAAAAGAGATGTAGCAATTAACCGAGAAAGGCCATTCTCTTCCCAAGAATCAGCTCAGCGATACAATCGATCTCTCCCATCTCTCCAGCCCACCTGACCAAAACGAGCTCCAGTGATTATAAGACACTTAGAGTGGCATTGTGAATTTTAAAAGAAGCATTCTGACGTCTGAGGTGGGAAAAACCTCGCTCCCGCTGTAATGAAACTCGCCTCGGCTATTAGCTTTGTCTTGCTAAGAGCTGGTCTCTCTTTAAGCACCGCAGCTCATTAACTGCAAGGGAGGGTCGATTAATCCATAACAGTTAACGAAAGATGCTCACGCACGGCCTTCCCTTCCATTTCCTTTAATGTCTGTGTCTCTAACGCTTAAAATTCCTGTCATCTATCTCACTCCTGCTCTAAAACACACATGCACTTAAAAGAACTCTACAATATTGTTTCTACACTATTGAAAGTCCTATAGCGTACTTAATGTTCATTGCTTTTTAGGTTAAAATTGCCTATAGAACTTCTTCAAGAATCACCCCAAATCACTCCCAACACAATAACTGTCAATAGATTTGGTATGAGACCAGTAATAACCTGGATTCACGCTAATACTAACATGTATGTAAACATTAATTTACATTAATGTAAATGGTACAAACCCAAATGGTCTGCATGATAGAAATTTTAGATTTATAAATATGTATTATAAATATGTTGTAAACTGTGCATCTCAAAAAAAGAAAAGAAAAGAAAAGAAAAGAAAAGAAAATAAAAAAAAAGAAAAGAAAAGAAAAGAAAAGAAAAGAATTGAAATTAAAACCGCCAGCAGGTGGCAGCAAATCACTGTTAATAAGTGAG
>NW_015537937.1:2352753-2384457 GCF_001515605.1 Sinocyclocheilus anshuiensis | reverse complement strand
ATTTTGTCTTGTCTTCACCACCTGGCTATACTGTTGTAAAATGTTGAGAGATTCAAACAAAAAGTACTAAATAAATAGAACAAAATAAAAAATAAAAAAGACTGCAAGTGACATCGCTAGCGGAAGTGCAAGTGTCTGAGAGTGCAAGCCTGAGGATGCACGTCTGAGAGTGCAAGCGTCAAGCTGCAGTATATTTACATTCAGCCTGTGTGCAGTTTCTGTCTGGCCAAAAACGGACCGAATTTGCATGTCCTGCTGTAAATTTTGACCGGTTGATGAAAAACAAGCTTATGTGGATTCTACACATTTAAACAATTCAGATAAGTTATCTAGAACTATTTATGGAGCAGATAAAATACAATCATTTATTAATCAATAATCATTTTGACATATCTTTTCTTTATTTAAAGGCTGAAATGTGAGGTTTACCTTTTTATGAAACTTTTTCAAAGCTTTATTTGAACATTTACATGAGATATTTCAACATGCTATTAAACTGTTGTCAGTCAAATTGTCATTTAAAATCCGAACATCATTGGTAATGTTATTGTTTTAGTGATTATGCAAACAAAAAGTCATTTTATTTGTTGTTTGTTGATTTTTAAATATAAAACTTGGTGAAGTGATTTATGTGTCGGTACTTTTTTAACATCTCCAGCACATTTTAACAATACCGTGATGATACTGATAACCGTGATAATTTTGGTCACTATAATCGTGATAAGAAATTTTCATTCCGTTACATTCCTATCTCAGAATTATGAGAGATAAACTCAAAATTGCAAGATACAAACTTAAAATTCTGACTTTTTTCCTCTTAATTCTGGGTTTATATCTCACAATTCAGTTTAAAAAAAATACTAAAAATGGTAATTGCAACCTTTCATGTCACAACTGTGAGTTTATATTTCACAATTCTGAGGGGAAAAAAAGTCTGAATTGAGATATAAACTCAGAATAGTGAAAAAAATAAAAGAATTTTGAGACAAAAAGTTTAATTTTGTATGTCAGGGTGTAAACAATCCTACTTACGTTACTAACATGTTTGACTTAGGTCTTCCACTGAACTCAAAAGGAAATATTATAAACAAAGGGCCGGATCTGAATTCGGCTCACCTTTATTTAAGTAGTACTGTACACATAATAAAAGCACCAATATACCGGCAATCTACAATATCTTTATCAAGGTCGTCTGGTTACCCTGTTCTCGCCCGGCAAAATGAATTTGACTCTTACTTGTGTCATTTCCTGATAACATTCAATATAACGGCAAAACAGGCAAAAATAAATCTAAAAGAGATGTAGCAATTAACCGAGAAAGGCCATTCTCTTCCCAAGAATCAGCTCAGCGATACAATCGATCTCTCCCATCTCTCCAGCCACCTGACCAAAACGAGCTCCAGTGAACTTAGAGTGCTTAGAGTGGCATTGTGAATTTTAAAAGAAGCATTCTGACGTCTGAGGTGGGAAAAACCTTGTAATGAAAGTAATGAAACTCGCCTCGGCTATTAGCTTTGTCTTGCTAAGAGCTGGTCTCTCTTTAAGCACCGCAGCTCATTAACTGCAAGGGAGGGTCGATTAATCCATAACAGTTAACGAAAGATGCTCACGCACGGCCTTCCCTTCCATTTCCTTTAATGTCTGTGTCTCTAACTCTTAAAATTCCTGTCATCTATCTCACTCCTGCTCTAAAACACACATGCACTTAAAAGAACTCTACAATATTGTTTCTACACTATTGAAAGTCCTATAGCGTACTTAATGTTCATTGCTTTTTAGGTTAAAATTGCCTATAGAACTTCTTCAAGAATCACCCCAAATCACTCCCAACACAATAACTGTCAATAGATTTGGTATGAGACCAGTAATAACCTGGATTCACGCTAATACTAACATGTATGTAAACATTAATTTACATTAATGTAAATGGTACAAACCCAAATGGTCTGCATGATAGAAATTTTAGATTTATAAATATGTATTATAAATATGTTGTAAACTGTGCATCTCAAAAAAAGAAAAGAAAAGAAAAGAAAAGAAAAGAAAATAAAAAAAAAGAAAAGAAAAGAAAAGAAAAGAAAAGTGAAAATAGATATTCAAATTATGAAAAATGTATTACAAAATGTATTTCAATGGCAAGAAAATACATTTCCAGTCATACAATATATATTTTTTGGGTGAATATATTTAGATTGAAAATAAAGATCTGAAAAAGTGTCTGTACAGTGTGTGTGTGTGTGTGTGTGTGTGTGTAGATGACAGCAACCATGCACCTTTATCAGTTGGCTATCATGACTGAGGGACAAAGTGATGGATGCACTTTGCTACAAGAATGTGTGTGCGCTTGTATAAAAGAAAGAAAAACAGCAGCTCTAATACAGCATCTTCACTGCCGAGTGATCTTTGCTGTGTGCACACTGCAAGAAACAAAGCAAGCACTGCATTTGTGTGTTTCAAAGGAAGGGCGGAAAAACACCTCACCCTCAATTACAAACTAATTCAGGAACAATGTTTCAAAAGCAGGGCTGGAGGGAGGCGCAGATCATAAAGATTTCCTATCTTTGCAAATATCAGCACTGACAGGCCTTCGCTCTGTGTGGAAAGCTCTGTTGTGTTTGTGTGTGTGTTTGAGCTGCCACAGACGTCGAGGTGCGAGTCTGAACATAAGCTAAAGCGAGCTCACGTCTGTCCCGGCCTAACTAAATGCGCTCTCTCTCCCACCTCATTACCTGCACCGCCTGTGAGAGCTTCTATTGTGTATGAAGTGGAGGTGATGAAAGCAGGAGTCTAAAAATGACACGCTTCGCTCACACAGCTTTATTCTGTCTGCTGTTTACCCCCGAGAGAAGCGCCACTGCCAGTCTGAGCAGCACACTTTTTACAGTCGTATTTGGCGTTGGATTAGTTTATTTGTTTTGACTCTGCTGTCGCTATCTGATGTTGCTGTGCTGTCACGCACAGTTGATTCATCCGGGTGCATGTTGTTTTTACTGCACACTGGGGTGTGTCGAGATATTTGTCTGAGGACGGTTGACTTGCAGATGTCGGTCTGCTGTTCTGTGGCGGTGATAAAAGAACAAGATGTTAAACGTTCCTTCAGTTTGTTTCACACAAACCTGCTGGTTATTTACCAAACATCTCTAGATTGTTTTTTTTGTTATGCTAAGGTGTTGATGTTGAATGTTTCCCTGTATGTGTTTTGCAAAATGTTTGTTATTGGTATTCATTATTGCTGGTTATTCCTATCTAGAATGAATAAACAAACAAACAAACAAACAGATAGGGCCTACATATATTTCCAGAAACACGTTTATTTTCAAGTCTGTTTATTAACACTCTAAGAACAGAACAAATGTATTATTAATTTATTTATTATGTTTATTAATTCATGTATTTTGTTTGTTTGTTTTATGAACTTTAATGAATTGATTTGGTTTATTGTTAATATTAAATAAATAAATACAAATAATATAAAATAAATATTTATATAATTTATAGATAAACAGATGCATATGATTAAAGGAACCATATGATTAAATAAACATACTAGATAAACTTCTCATTTGTGCATCTTTTTGCAAACCATACTGAACACTGATATTCTTTACCTTTTATTCATTACTAGTTAATGTCTCTATAGTAAACAAACAAATAAATTAGCAGATGCCAGGATTTGTAAATACAGCATTTCTCTCGTATATTTTCTGCAACATATCCATCATTAATATTCATTACTGTCAGTTACTTTACAAATGTCTCTAGAATAAACAAATCAAATAAACAGATGCATACATTTACTGAATATTTTGATTTAAATTAATAACAGGTTGTCATTCAGATGCGTACATTAAATGTTCAAATGTTAGGCATTATTCTAATATATTTCTTGTGGTGCACTCATCGGCAATATTCATTACCACTGCTTAATTCTAGATTAAACTAATAACTAAACAAACAAACATATGCACATTATTTATATAAACAACTATATACAAAATGTAGTTGTTTTAATTTCAGGTTTGTTTAAACTCGCACTGATTAACGATGCAAAAACTGGCCAATTTAAATCTGTTTGGAAATAAATGTTAATTTATTGTTAGCTTTAATGAAATATCTAATTAACAGAGCAGCTCAGTATGCAGGATTTTCTCTCTTTGATATTTGAAAGGATGTCGGAATATTTCAATGTGCCAAGCTTTGAAGGTGAGTACACACACACACACACCTGAGGCCGTGCTGACTTTGGTGACTTTGTCAAAGACTCGCAGCCTCTGGCCAAGTGAGGAAGAGGATTAAACCGTGTGCGCGTCTCTCAAGCGATCCAACAAACGAACTAAATAACAATTAAATAAGGAATAAACCTGTTAATGATAACAAACAGATGGGCAAGGTCAGATACCCGGCTTTCCCGCTTCCTCTTTTTTAGGAGTCCGTTGAGCGCGCCAGCAGCGTCCGATAAGTTCCATATGCCGCATGGCCTTTGATGGCACATCCTGCAGTCTGGAGCTGATAAGGGCCACTTACATAGACTGGAAACATCTAAACATTCAAAAAGTCCCATCTTAAGTCAAACAACCCAGTTGTTGTCACACTAGATCAGAGAGTCATGGGTTCAACAGCAGTAGTGCTAGATCACAAGAGACTTGGTACCATTCATACTGAACCCACACATTCACATGCACACAGAGAGACCTGAATATATATATATATATATACATTTTTAAATAATAATAATAATATTTTAAGATTAAGGGTTTTTTTGTTTTTAACTTAATTTTTATATTGTTAAAATATATAAATATACATATACAATTTGTATAATAATAATAATAATAATAATAACTAGGGGTAAAGGATCATGTGCACCTTCAGGAACATAATTATTTTCATATTTATAACCTGAGCAAAAAGGTGAATTTTATATTGTTTTGACACTAATTCCCTTCCTAATTTAAAATTGCCATACAATATTTTTATTTTATTTTATTTTATTCACCTTTAAAGTTACTCAGGGTTTATGGCTTGAAGTAATAATTAAGCATTTTATGACCACTTTTCCCTATCTGACCCTTACAACTAAACGGGCTGTTTTTGGTGCTGTGTCCTCTCATAAAGGAAATGAAAAACTGCACTTTGCTACACTTACATATCAACTGCATGTTCATATTCATGTTCAGCATCATTTGCATTGCCCAATCCTTCAAAAACCATTCAATTGTTCTCACAAAGCAACACAAACCCTGTTATATCAGACTGATGTGATCAACGACCTTTTAAACAATAACTTTTGTTTAAACAATAATTTAAACTTCAACCACTGTTTCCTAACGTTGGGATTCAGGCAGGAGCTTCACACAACCAGGAACAACTGATACCACGGGAGAACCTTTATGAAGACCTTTACAAAATGTGCTAAATGTGCTACAAAAAGCTCCTTCTTAAGAGTGCCACTCACACATACTCATACACCTCATTTTGTAACGTCGCAGTAGATTATGCCAGTTCCCTCTCAGAAGGGCAATTTCTTCCTGAGAGGCATGTAAGACTCTCTGTCGCCTTGATCCAGTGTAGGTCGACTGGGGTCCTGTGACTCCTCAGCCCTGAGATGGGTTGCTTTTGTGTAGGCTGAGATTTGCCTGTCTAAATGCGGGAGTCTAAGGAGCTTTCCAGAAGATTAAGGCAGAGGGGTGTCTGAGGGCCCGATCCCCGGAGCGCGGGGGCTGCGAACAAGGTCAACGGGGTGAAATGAGGTCTGCCCGTCCAGACGAACAGGGTCTGACGGTACACAAAATTACATACCATTAGTATCGCCGCTCTACCAGAGAGAGAGCTAAGACCCCTATTGTTACTTCCCTTTAGAAAAACAGCAACCGTTTGGGCGAAAGACGAGAGCTGAGAGGAAAAAGGAAGAGAAAAAGTGATTAATCCTCTTTAAATGGCTGATGAGGGAGGAGAGATGCCGGATTGTGCGTCTTTTATGGCCTTTTTAGATTTGTAAACCATCCACGGAGTAAAAAAAAAATTCGCAAATGATGAATAAATGCATTTCCAAAAAACATTTCCCACAATATTCCCAGTTTCCAGCTGGCCGAGGGATTATTAAACCATTCTATGGCATTGAATAAAAACAGAAGGTGTTTTTCGAGTCGACAGCCCAGAGCAGAGGTCTGTGTGTACATAAAGCTTTGAGACGTACAAAGTTCAGCAGCGCGACGCACCCAGAGGAGAGCAGTCAACTGTGAGACCTGCTGTTCGCATGCTGCTCCATATCCGTGAACCGCCTTTTCACCTTCAACAGGAACGTATAACGCGCCAAGACCAAACACATATTCAATCTGCAATGACTTATCACCTCCGCAGCTCGCCGCATTCATACACTGAGATTAGCCCTCGGATAACCGGAATTTAAGCAGGGCAGTCTGAAGAAATAGAGCTCAAGAATGTCATATTGCCACAAAGGGAAAATAAAGGGTCCGATTTTTTTACTTACCAACAAAGTCCATTCCACTTTGAAGCATAAAGAACCGCCAACTTCAACAGCTAAAGACCATCTGACCAACATGTAGCGATCAACCAGTTTGCTCATTTTTTTAAACGTTCCTAAACATAACAAAATCTAAAATAATCAAACCACAATAATAAACCATGGGGGAAAAAATGCTGTGCAGAAAAATTAGCAGAAAATGCTCTGCTTTTATCATGAATAAGGTCCAATAAATTTGTGGGTAACACTTTAGATAATGGATTATCATAACATCTGTTATATTCATTTTTGTTAACATTACTCAATATAAATGCAACTCTTTGTTGTTAGTTCATGTCAGCTCAGGTCCATTAAATAATATTAACAAATACAACTTTTGAAATGTGTGCATTAACATTAATAAATTAAATGCTTTAGAAGTTTTTTTTTTTTTATTGTTAGTTCAATTGTGAAATTTACCGGCAATTCTTAGTGAAAATTATTTCAAAGTAAATACTACAGCAATTTTTTGTTAGTATATACCATTTTAAGCAGTTAACTTTGAAAAATTGTCATTGAACTTGATATCAAGTAATGCACTTTAATAAATTATGATTATCTTGTACCTATTTAGAGGTACAGTAATTTAAGAATGTACTGTTTTAAAATAGAATAAAATAAAATAAAATAAAATAAAATAAAATGATAAAAAAAGATGAATTTATTCTAAAGGTACTTGGTGCTTCACTTTCGATAAACTTACAAAAAGAAATTAAATAAAGATGCATTCTAGATTTACTTGGTGGTTCACCACTTTCAATAAAGTTATATTTATACTAGTGTTGTCAAACGATTGATCGTGATTAATCACATCCAAAATAAAAGTTTTTGTTTGCATAATATATGTGTGTGTTCTGTGTATATTTATTATGTATATATTAGGGATGCACCGATACTGAGCTCTTGTACTCCTACTCGTACTCGTTAAAATGCCCCGATACCAAACGCCGATACCACACAGCATGTGATCAGTGCCATATTCAAACAAAGAAACACCGACAACAGAACAACAGACAGCAGAAAGGAGTTAAGGATGTCTACTACGAAGTATATGTATGCAATGAATATAATGTTAAACATTCAGTATTAACGCCTGTATTGCTGATGTGCGCGAGCTGATAAAGCACGCTGAGTGGATTGAGCGCGCGGCGGCGCAGATGCGCGAGCTTGTCAAGTGAATATATCTTTCTCACAGACATCACTGGAAAGTTTGTAGTTCGGTCGGATATGTAATACCCTTTTGGTTTCTGTACCCAATATTTAAAACATTTACAAATGCAATAAAAATATCGGTACTCGGTATCGGCAAGTACCAAAAATAAAAGTATCGGTATCGGGCGAGTACTGGAAAAAGTGGTATCGGTGCATCCCTAGTATATATAAATACCCACACACACACACACACACACACATACAGTATATATTTTGAAAATATTTATATTCATATAATTTATATTATATATAAATATATTTAATATATAAACATAACATATTTTTCTGAAATATATACATGCATGTGTGTGTATTTATATATACATAAAAATATATTCAGTACACTTTCATATGTTATGTAAACAAAAACTTTTATTTTGAATGGGATTAATCGTGATTAATCGTTTGACAGCACTAAATTATACTGACAAAAATAAGCTAGCTAACTAACTAACTAACTAAATATAAAACAAAGTCATACAGAATTGTGAAAAGAGTAAAAGGTAATCACCCATTACAAAGTGGTGAAGGGTTAAAATATAATTTGTTCTTATAATATAATCTTACTTTTCTTCTCAACTTTCTAAATGTTTTTGGGACTTGTGTCTGATGGACGTTTGGCAAATTCCCTGCCGCATAGAGGAACCTCAGAAGAGTCAGTTTATCTGCCAGCAGACAATCATGCTTCTGGAGAATCTCTGAATTCTTTCTGCTGCTGCCACAGACTCGTCACAGAACCCAAACCATAATGCCATCTGAAATTACATCTCCACCACCTTTCTCTCTTCTGTCGGCCTTCGGCAAATCAAAGGAGGGTAAGAAAGACAAGAAGGAGAAGAGAAGAAAGAGAAATATTACAGTTATTGCCCTGCGACAGTGCACCATAAATCTCATTTGTACACCTGAGGCGATGTTGTCGGGTTTCTGCAAGTATTCACCTTCAAGAACATCTTAATGTTCAGGAACATGTTGCGCATATTTGTAACAGCTCAGAATAACTTGATACTCTTTTCTCAAAATTAGTAAGGAAACTTTTCGAGACCTGAACCAGGTCTAATGTTCTGCCCTTGGCCTCATCAGGACATTCATCTGGAAACCATTCATAGTTCTTCATTCCCATCCACAGATCTGCTTTCCCAGATCAGATAGGACACCCAGGCGTGAAATTGAATGACACAGCCATGTGTTATCACTAACCTCACAAACTATTGATACCTAAACCCATTAAAGTTAATGGGTACCAAGTCGGTACTAAAAAAATGAAAATGTTACGGTACCAGGTTTTTTTAAGTACCGGTGGTACCGAGTACCCGGTAAATCCGGTCCTTGATGCGCTATCCGAAAGGTGCGCAGATGCGCTCTCTTCATAAAAGCACTGAGACGTGGCGACATCAAAATGAGGAAACACATCAAACTAACAAAACACTTTAAAGACAGACACCCAGATCAAATGAAAGAGTTCAAGCAGATAAGTTTAATTTTAATTTTTAACATTTAGATCTTGTGTTTCTGTGGGAAACACCGCTTCTGTTATGAATATTATTCAATATTTTATATTGATTGAAATGACGCTGTTATTAGAGTAGTTAATCATTAGCATAAGCGCGGCTAACGCTAATATAATGAGCATTAGAATGAAGTTTCTTTATTAACTATTTAATGCTCCTATAACTTTTATTAGGGTAAAAAAAAAAAAACAGGAGGACATGATGATATTTACTATTTTTACACACCAGAGGCTTTTAGATGAATTGTGAATATAAAATATGCGTGTTAGAGAATGTACAAATGGCTAACATTGTTTGTGTCATATCAGTCAGAAAAGCAGTTCTGGGCTTTTTTTTTTTTTAAGCTAACTTAGTTAGTTGTTATTCTTAGCTGAATAACTCTAGAAGGTTTTCAAAAGCCCTTTAAAATTACATATGTACACAGTTTGGATTAAATGAAAGTATAGTCACATTTTTTAATTAGCATGTTTTTGTGTTTTGCTTTGGTACCGAAATTGGTACAGAGAACCGTGGATTTTCACTGGTATTGGTACCGAATACTGAAATGTTGGTACCGTGACAACACTAGTAGCTACATTAACTTAAATATTTATGGGCATCAACGTAAAGGTAAAGTGTGCAATTTCTGCAAATGCCCCTTACACATAATACATCCTAATGATTATGCTCGTTCTTACAATATCTTACTATTTTATCAGGGGCTTGACAGTACAGAACTGGCATGTGTGGCAAAAACTCTGCAACTTCAGCATCTCAATTGAAACTCAAACATTCCCCTATCTTGTAAAAGCATTGCCAGTGTTTACCCTTGATTTACACCATTGTCTGTCTCTAGGTATTTTGTCAAGTATTTGAATTTTAGCTGGCACTTCTAACCGAATCAGACACTCTTTGGCCAGTCATTTCAATAGGAATCCACATGGTTGGGAAATCTGAGTGAGGGCGAAGGATTTCCCCATGCATGCAGATTTCTCAATGGGTTCAAGTTAGTCACATGAATTCACAGCATTGATGACTGGAAAGCTGCTGATTTGAAAGTGATTTTGGTATGAGCTATAGAAAGTACAGATGTGGCCATTAAGAATGTGCGTTTTTTTCCCCACGGAATGCCACTGAATCCTGTTTGCACATCTTTAAGAATGTAATCATTTTGCAGGGATACACTACATGACTTCATATACTAGTTAACTTAAATATTTACTGTAAATAGTTACAGAAAAACTGGGCATTATACAGTAAATAATTGAGATTCATACACGTCTTTCCAAACACAAAAAAACTCACACAGAAACGTGAGCCTCGTTGCTAGGAGAATCATAACACCTGAAAACAATGGGTGTTCTAAAATTGGCTCAAATGATCAAATATGTTTGATATCCTCAGACTGGATGGATTGAAATCAGTCAACTCTCTCAGACTGTCCAAGATCTGCAGACTGGCTTTGACTTTTGACAGCTAAGAGGAAATACCTAACCGATGTAGGCCTAACTATTTCAGCAACAAAAACATGCCAAAAAGTTTATTTGCACTTTGAATTAGGCCAGAAACCCAGTTTTGAATATTTATTGCCTGCCACCAGGAAAAAATATGCCAAAAAAAAAATAAAAAAATCACCTTGTTGCATTCGGGTCATAGTCTAGATGTGTACCTTAAAGTGTTCAGAAAACACACACACTGTATTAATTGGCACAACTTCACTTCATTTTAAATGATTAAAAAATAATAAATAGTAAATAAAATAAATACAAAAAATATAAATAAATTATTTGTGAACTGAAATAAATTGTATGGATAAAAATAAAGAGTGTGGTTATTATAAAAATAAAAAAAAAGAGCTTCATGACCAGTGAAGAATAATTTTGTGTCATTTTATTTTATCTGTAGTGAAATGTCTGCTATAGACATATGCATTTAAGTTATGGTTCCACAGACGTAAATGTTACTGAATTGCTTGCAGCCAAAGCATCCTTCTTTTGGCTTATTTTTTATGGATTTTTGGTATTTTAAGTGCAAAATATACAGTAGCATTACAGCATGAATTCTGTCGTTAAAATAGTCAAACCTGTCAAATATTTCTCTCAGTCTTCCAAAATTTGTTTTCCTTTACAAGTGGCCGAAACCTTCTTACAAACTGTATCTATAGAGGATAAACTTGTTTGGAAAAGTCATTATCTTAGCATCCTCAGAATGTATTTTTACAGAATTGTCAGATGAATAGATTCTGGTAGAGTAAAAATGTTCCAACAGTTTGGCACAGTGTGATTATATACAGTACATGCAATTTTGCTGTCTGCTGTAGCAACACATGCATCTCCAGAACGAAAAAGATCAAGAGAGCGATCCAGACAGGAATAAGGAGAAAGAAAAACTAGAAGCCTGTGCTAATTCAGCATTCATGAATACTAACTGTCACGTAAACTAAAACACAGTTAGGGATTGTCAGTACACTACTCATTTCCCTTTCTCCTGATTTTTACAGTCACGACCATCCCCTTGCCTCTTTCATTTTCCTACAGCTATTTGATATTTTGTGCAGGCATTTGAAGTAGGCAGCCGTGGCAGGGGATCCTCGCAGTCACTCTCAATGCCGCTCTGTGATCAATAATTTTTCACTGAAATGCTGTCGGTTGCGAGGACGTCGCCAAACCGGGGCAAAAAGGGCCCCTGATGTGCGACTGCCGAGAGAGTCCCAGCAACCACCCAGAAGCAGTTACAGATCTGAGGACCCCTGGTGCGACAATATTGAGTTATGTTCTCGCCCACCTGTCACTTGATATGTGCATTTTGCTTCTTTAACTCGCTTTGAACATAAAACGACGGGTCAAAGCTGACAAGTGACGGTAAAAAAGTAAAAAGCTAGAGTGTTTTTTGGATTAACTAGTCCTTCAGCATTCTTACATATTCTACACTCTTAAAAACAATGTTCCAAATGGAGGTTTTCAAAGTGATGCCATAGAATAACTATTTTGGTTTTGGTTGTTCAAAGAACCTTGCAAACAGAGCCAGAGAACAGTTCTTAAACCATGTTCTACCTACACGCAATGCAATGCCGCGACATGCGATAAAAGGTATATTTTCCATGTAGGCCTAAATCAGAGTTTTTGTCCTAACTAGCTGTGACGGTGACACACAACATTTATTTTCTAGAAACGGCTTCTATTTCCACGACGTCACAGCTGGAAAAACAACATACAAACTATGACAGTGATAATCTCAGGTACTGGTTATGTGCTTTGTTCAAAGTTAAACGCATCTAATGTGAGTTTGAATATCATATTGCGTGACATTTATAGCCAAGGTCATGCAGAATAATATTCAAACTCACACTAGAAATGTTTAACTTTGAATAAAGCACATAATCCGTACCTGAGATTTTCACTGTCATAGTTTGTATGTTGTTGCTCCAGTCACGACCGTTTCTAAAATAGAAATGTTACTTGTCGTTGTCGCAGCTGGTTAGGACAAAAACTCTGATTAACATGGAACAGATACCTTTTATCATGTGTCACATCATTGAGTGTAGTTAGGACACGGTGTAAAGAACCTTTGTGCAATGGAAAGATTCCATGGATGTTAAAGGTTCTTCATAAAACCTGTGGATGTCTATAAATAACCTTTATTTTTAAGAGTGTAGGAGAGAAAGAGTGATTCAAACTTCATGAGTCAAACTTCCCAAGTCTATTAGCATTTTTGCAAGATGAAATTAGAGACATTATCATAATATTGCTGTCTTAGCGTTCTCAAATGCACAAGTTGTACAGTGTTCAGAAAACCTAATGATAAAAATCTTCACATCATTGAAGACATTGAATAATTTGTCATTACTGACAAATAACACTGAATATATCATGAATATTTGCCAGCATTCATAAATGCCTCCACTTCTGGGGGTCTGGATCCCCAGCATGGGCTTCTAGCATGCCGACAGTTATCTAGCAAGACTTCCTTGGGCAACCAGCTTCAGGCCAAACATTGGGTTGTTTACTACTGAAAATCTTCTACTGTAGCTCTATTTCTTTTGCACTTCCTTATATTAAAATCTAGCCCACAATTATGAGAGATGTGGTATTTAACACATGGTGCATTCTCTCACACCATATTTTAACATACACAAATACGAATGTAATTGAAAAGCTATGGCTAATGAGAACAATTTCATTAAATAATGCCTTAAATTTTGGTCCTTTACTCACAAAAATACTTTATGGCATCAGAAGACTTGAAATATAGTGCACGTTATATGGAGTGCTTTCAGGCTTATTTTTAGTCTTTTTTGAAGCTTAATAAATATGATTTGATTGTATGGAAAAGAGGGCAACAGCCTATGAATTGTAAAAACAGGTAGATACTACTTACTTTAAGTGTAATAAAAGAAAGATACTGTTTACACCACATATAGGCCTAAATACCTAAAAATTGTGTTTACAAAATGTTCTTAAACATAAGATGTATAAGAGATATATATTGGGTAAATTCCTACTGAAAACAATTTAAAATACCTGAAGAAGTGTCATATAATCCACTCTCCATCTTGAATAACCTCAGCGATGGAGAGCAGCAGTGCTTATGACTACTAATGCGAGCCGTGAGATGAGCTCCCCAGGGCAAAAAGACACATGAGTTCAACATGCAGATTATATGGTTCATACTCCACCATGATGACATGTTGGACGGAGCTAAGTGAACTGTGTGTGACATACTACATATACTGCTGATTTAAAACAAACTGCAGAAAAATAAACTTGTATAAATGTATTATTAATAATTTATTAATGTATAACATTTAAGATATGCACTTCATATTATATAAATATCTAAATAAATTGTTATATTCACTAAATATGATGTACAGTAGGGCTGTCAAAATGGCTAAAAGCTTTAGGCTTCTCTCCTGAGGCCACAAGATGGCACATTGAGCAAAATATTACTAATGCACGTTTATTCAAAGCATAAGATAACATGACTATCTGTGAAAAAAAAGTGCATAATGTTTCAAATAATGTTTATAAACCAATTATAATTAATTAAGCTGCTTAAACAACTATAAACAAAACAGCATCATGTATTTATGCATAGTTTAATACAAAGGGCGGAAACACTGTCACGGTTGCACTACTGTGAGGAGTGCGGAGCAAGGAACGAAGAAGACGAGGAGTACATCAATCGAGAGATTTTAATGAACTCAAGGGAACACGGAAAACACACGTAGCACTCGGATGAACAATACTGGACAAGGAGCTCAAAACAGGAAACACTTTAAATACACAACTTACTCAGGGGCAGAACAGACACACCTGGAATCAAATGAGAAACAATCAGGGAGCAGGAACAGGAAGATAACCAAATAAGGGCAAGGAAGGCACATGGGGAGCAAAACACACACAAAACAAGGAACAAAGTCTGACACACACAGAGTACATTTTTCATTTAAAAATATGAGCTGCAGTGGGATGGGTGCATTAATTTTACATGGTTTTCTAAACATGTGGCTCTTTTGTGCGAGACGCGAGTGCAACGGTGATAGATGTCCTTCTAGAAAATGCGCGAAATATGCGTTCTGTGTGAACGGCTTGGTTTCAGTTTTGATGTAAACAAGATCTTCTCCACATTGATGTTCTCTTTTCCCACAATATTTGTAATTAACAACGCAGCAGCGCCGCATCTAGTGGCTTCTGGATACTGGAAACGCTAACAAAAACATTAAAATGCAATGGAACTTACATCGTCATCGCATCTCGTGCGCCACTGATAAGGCTGCCTCCTTAACGCACTCCTAAAATTCGAATGCAACGTTTTTGCATTCTAATGTGGATTTTTATTTTAAATTCGACGAATATTCGAAATTCACATTGTTTTTGACAGCCCTAATGTACAGTGGCAATAAAATTGTATTTACACACTTACAGTAAGTCACACATAAAAGATTCTAAATAACACTGCATTAGATTAAAAAATAGTTTAAACTCAGAATTTTGAACAATTCATATATTTTACATGTAACAAACTTCTTTTCTAAAAGCTTTGGCTTGAAAAGTCCTTCTACCATCTTCTTAACATAAGTGCTATTTGTTTTATATTGAGCAGTATAATGCAAAGGAAAGCAATTTTAAATGAGGCATTAGCGTCCAAATACATTTGGACATATATATATATGGCATTTTGCTCTAAAATTATACAAAATGCCATGCTGCGACTTCAAATGGACAGTTCAAAATAACTGATTCATGGAAATGAATCAAACTTCCCAACTCTATCAGCACTTTTGCAACTGAGATTAAATCAGACACGCCATTATAATATCGCTGTCTTAGCGTTCTCAAAATCACGAGTCATGACACAAAATCAGCCTACTGGCACGGGCCTAAAAAAACCTAATGATGGAATATCATCACAATATTCATGATGTTGCTCCATTTTACATCGCCAACACAAAATAACACTGAATATATTGCAAATATTTAATATATCACCCAACCCTAGCAGCCAGTAATGGATCTGAAGCGTCAAACCAAGCAGTGGTGAGACTTTATCGACCAACAGAAAGAAAACGAAGAGTCCTACAAGCATCTGCTAAACTTTCTGCCCCTATCTGTGTGTCATCGAGTTTAATTTACTAGTCAATCAGAGCAGAAAAAAAGGAGCGAATTCAGAAAAGCAGCCCACAGTGAAGAAGGGAAGCAAGAGACGAGAGGAAGTGGATGATGAGGTGATGTGGCTCTTCATTAAGAGCGAGACTCTCATGCCAGAAGCCTTTCTAACCCGTCTGTCTCTTTCTCTCGGTGTCTCTTTTTCATTTGTCCTGTCACCATGGCCTTTTCTCAAGCCACATAATGGGCCCAGAGCTCAGAGAGGTCAGAGAGCTCTTTAATTGGGTTTCAAGGTGACTTCACACAGCGTGCGAGTGTGCGGACGGCCATCATTAGACTGTGTGTGTTTGTACACTCTAATAACGTATTAATGTCGGCTCTAACGGCACTCTGAGAAAGTGAAAGGAAGCTTCTGAATGCACCACACATGAGCAGACTTCCTGCCTTTTCCTGATTTCTTCATTCAGACGCTCACAGAATGAAGGCCACCTCTACTCTCTTTCACAATCCAAATACCTCTGTCCACTTTTCCCGCTCATACAAACCAACTGGCGTGCTGTGAAAAGCCCCGGTGCATTGTGGGAATGTTTTTGAAGGCGGCAGCAGTCACAATACCCAAACGGCCTCATCCTGGCCAGCGCTGCCGCCCTTAGTGATGTTCTCTACAGAAACAAATAGTGTTATGTTGACATGAAAATGCAATACCTAGCCTCCTCTGCAAAGAGATGTTAAGATATAGCATAATAACTAAATTATTAGTGGTTTATTATAGTTATAGTTTGTATATAACTAATAATTAAGATTTTCTTGTTAATACTTTTATATTACTATTATCTATTACTATTATTATTATTATTATTATTATTATTATTATTATTTTATTTTGCTTTGTTGACCTTTCAACACTATCATATAGGTACTTGAAGACATTTTTCATTAAAAAAAACTGTTCGTGCATATATAAGATCCATAAATTCACAAAGATTAAAGTCTCAAACCCAAAGAGATATTCTTTATAAAAGTTAAGACTCGTCCACGCCTTCCCAATATGCCTCATTCAAATACGCCCCCACAAATCTACATCACTGTGTGTGACGATTTGCATAATACCGCCCAAATGTTTACGCAAAGAAAGAAGGCGTAACTTTTATTTATATGTAGTATTGTTGCCGCCGCCATGTCATAGGGACACTGTGAGTTTCCAAATATGGTAAAGGGTGTAACATTTCCGTCACATGCTTGAGGTATTCGGCCAATCACAACGCACTGGATAGCTTTCAGAAAGGCAGGGCAGAGAGCAGCAACAACAATGTACAGTATGTGGAAAATAATGTTTTTTTTTTTACCTTAAACTGCGCAAACACATTGCATTACACCAAATACACAAAATAATGTTATTCTAAGCAATGTCATATGACTCCTTTAATATTAAACAAACCAACAATTAAAAATAAAAGATTGAGAGCCTGAGAAATTCATTTAAATAAACCAAACAAGTAAAACTATCAACATGTTGTTTTAATCAATTGACTTTATGTATGTGCATAATTCAGATGCATTTATAATATAATGAGCCCAAGTGAGCTTTTAATCTCCGCATTAATGCTAGAAGAGGCTGACAGCAGAAAAGATAATCTCATTTGGAAACTGACCTATCAGAATGAATATTTAAATAAAGCAACATCATTTGCATCTCTGAAGTGAGACTAATTATATGCATCACCTTCCAAACATTATCAGAAGTAATTTTAAAACCTGCTTTCAAGTATATTTATGGCCAACAAATCAGATGGCCAAAATATGAAGTCAAAATAATTGAAGGATCTCAAAGCAAATGAAAAACGGAACAATAATTTTGAAAAATGAATTTGCCATAATGACTAAGTGGAGAGAGGAATGGCACTGATTTGTTCCATCCGTTTACTATAATAAGTGTGAAAGATTATGCTGTGCTAATAATTATCTAAACTATTTTTAGATATCACAGAGAGATTATCTGTGCACAAGATCACAATTATCAGAAAAAGCAATTATGCTTGGCAGAAGCAATATTAAAGGGTTAGTTCACTCCAAAATTAAATCATCCTCATGGTGTTCCAAACTTGTAATATCTTTTGAGGTTGACCAATAGAAACAAAGAAAATGAATGAGGATTGCAAACATCAAGCTGCAAAAGGTACATAAAAGTAGCTCATATGATATTTAGGTGTAAGAAACAAGCCATTTGTCACTGAAAATCTCTGTTCAACATTGCATCTTGCTTTAACTGATTTAATATTGTTTATAAAGGCCATCTGTATGTTAAAGTCAGTGTGTGCATGTTTGACGCCAGCAAAAAGATCAACACAAACCTTCAGTTATACAACACCGCAAATGATTACTACATTAATAACTGGATCCATCTGTCCGTTTCAACATGTTTCTCTCCAGTAACTCCAGTAACAGTCAGCAGCTAGTGAATTTTTCCACTGTCCACCACTCCTATGAATGTTAAATAAAGTTATTTGAATATTTGTAATATTAATAGCTGCATGCTATGAGTGATGCTGAACCAGAGACCGGTGAAAAAGACAGAATCCAGCCATTTACATCCTCCATGAAGACAGGGATGGTGTGATGGATGAAGAAGAGAGAATGAGAGACTCGACCCCTCCATCCCATTCAATGTCAGAGGCGGTGAAAGGGTCAACATGACCTGTCCGAACCAGTGGCGGTTCGTGGGTTTTAAAATAGAGGAGGCACACTAATTTTATTAGTCTGGGATCCCTGCCGATTATTATTATTATATTATTTGCTTAACCACTTTAAAATGGCTTTTTGGTTGCTTTTAGTCAGAAAACGTAAAGAAAACGACATACATACAGCAAGATAATATAATTTAACTTACCTGGCCTATCACTTGAAGCAAATATCCATCCCTTCTTAAAAGTCTGTGTTACTGTGAAATTACAAACAAAAAATACACATTCTGAGACATGAACTGAAACGAATTGTGAATTTTAGTAACATTAAATCGTCCTCCTCCCATTTTCACCTCAAAATTATGGTTTTGTCTGCCTCCCCCGACGTCTGCCTCCCCCGACGAGCCGCCACTGGTCCGAATGCTGCCGGCACACAATACACAATGAATGAGGCAATCCAGCATCATGTGTGTGTGCGTTAGTGCTATGCAGGCATGTGGTTTGCATAGAAATGGGCCATCACACAAAGGCTTCAAGCGTGGCAATACGTTTTCAGCACGGTTAACCAATTACAAAAGAATACAAACGTAGTGCGACATGCAGTCCTGCGAGAGCAAAGTGAAATAAATCACACACTCTGCTGCTACAGCACAGGAATGGGTTCATTGAACTACAAAAAATACAGACTAAATGACTCACTAAATGAAAATATGCGGCCTAGAATATGTGGCTCTTAGAAATATGTGGCCTAGAATATGTGGCCAGTAATGCACATTTATAAAAATGGATAGTTTTTCAGACCAAATGAGCTGCAATGTAAAGTCAATACACACACTTGGAAAATTACATATGTTACACACATTTAGTTGACGAGCAATATATACACACACACACACACACACACACACACACACACACACACAAACACACACACTTTTACATTTTCACAAAAAATATTAAGCAATAATTTTTGAAAGATTATATGACAGTTAAATATGGAGTAATGGCCACTAACAATTTTGCTTTGCCATCACGTGAATAAATTACATTTTAAAATAGACTGGAATAAAAAAGTTATTTTGAATTATAATGATATTTTAAATAGTTAGTGTGGAAAGAAAACTAATTTCAAACAACTTAACCATTGATTTCTAGTTGTGTCCTCTTTTGGAAGGCCAAGCCAAGGGCTTGAGAACGGTGGCCGGCGGATTTGACGAAGGAACGGCCAGCGGGCTTGCGGCAACATATCGTCCTCATTTGGAAGGCCAAACAAAGTAGTTTCGATTTCACAACGAAACACACAGCGCCTTCACGACATGGCGGCGGCGGCAACAACAATACTACAGCGAGAATAAAAGTTACGCCTTCTTTCTTTGCGTGAACATTTGGGCGGTGTTATGCAAATCTTCCCACATCGTGACGTAGACATGTGGGGGTGTGTTAGAACAAGCCGTTTTAGGTAGGCGTGGTTGACTCAACTTTTATAAAGAATATTGCTGCGTCCCAATTCGCATACTATCCGTCTTAAATAGTATTCAAAAATAGAATTAGTATGTCCCAAATCCTAGTATGTTGAAAAGAGTATGCCAAAGATTCCCGGATGGTCTATTACTTCCGGTTAGAATTCAAAGTACAGATCGATGCACACTCTAACGGCTAATATTGCCTACAACACATTGCGCGCGGGAGGGAGGAGCCTTGAGAAAGTTGTAACCATGGCGACCGGAGGTAGTAATGGAGATGCGCCCGCAGTATTTAAGTGTAAGAATTTAAACGTTATACTTTAATAAAGTTATTTTTTTATTGCTTCGTGAGATTAATGGATTGTTGTGTGAAAAGAGTGTTGTGTTTATCTTGTAGGGACCGATGAATACACTGAGGGGCTAATCAATTGGCATATTGCCAATGAGTCCCTTTTTACTGGCAAGAGAAATGCCGCCATCCAAAGGTTTTGAGTAAGTAGTGGTTATTGACATATTTGTATTAACTGTGCTATTGTAGTATTGTAATGTCTGAAGAATGACAGACAAAAGACGCTCATAACTTTTCATTTGAACGCAGAAGAGCTGTATCACAGGTGCACCAGCCTAACTCGCTCATCTCTCTTCCGGG
Source organism: Sinocyclocheilus anshuiensis (assembly GCF_001515605.1). Classification (NCBI taxonomy): domain Eukaryota; kingdom Metazoa; phylum Chordata; class Actinopteri; order Cypriniformes; family Cyprinidae; genus Sinocyclocheilus; species Sinocyclocheilus anshuiensis. Next base: position 2,363,834 of record NW_015537937.1, on the reverse strand, counting down.
TCTTTTACTCCCGCATTAACCCTATAACTGCCGGTGCAGAAAAATAAACAGCACTTTCACAATGATTATAAGGTCTGTTGCGCTACACTGTGTTTGTTATATAAGTATAATAGGCTTAAATATTTGAGTGTTTATATTTACTGTTATATTGTGTATTAGGGGATTTACCACAGATACACAAATAAGTTACAGGATACAGCTTGTACTTTTTGACATTTTCCATACTCCTGCATGAACAGTAAACTCTGGTAACACTTTACAATAAGGTTCATTAGTTAACATTAGTTAACATGAACTAAGATTGAACAATACATCAACCAAAGTTGCCCATCCCTGGTCTGGATGAAGTGTTTACGCTGACTGCCAGTTCTGTTTTGTTCTTTTTTAAGGGGATGCTGGAAAATGTCAAACTTAAGAGCTAATTTCCATTTTTGTGCAGTTTTAAAATCAGTTCTTTAAGCTGGTTAAATTAAAGCAGTTAATAGTAGTAATAATAGCAAAAGCAGTTAAGCAGTTCTTTAAGCTGGTTAAATTAAAATAAAAATGAATTAAATTTAATCAAGCTCATTTCATAAAATATGTATTTCAATAACATTATATGCATTTACATTAAAAAGCATAATGGGGTCTCTTTTTTTTTTTTTTTGGTTTACAGGGTAGATTAAATCATACACATCTACCTGAGATCACTCCAGATCTATATTGTCTGCAGTTAAATGTTAAATATTTCAATGCATGGCAAAACATAAGTGCTAAGATTACAGATTCATCTTTGCTATTAATAGACACACTTTACTGTTTGTTATTACTATTGTTTGTGTTGTTTGTTTATTAGCTTTAACTTATTAAAATATTTTCTGTGTTTAGGTTCAATGGATTAGTTTGCTTTTATATAAGATTTTCTGATGTTGTTGTGAATTACTGAAATTATTTACTGAGTTATCTTTTGGGTACCTAAGAGCCTTCATCCATGAAAAAAAATCTGGATGGAAAAGTTTCAGCAGCATGGGTGAAAAAAAAGGGAAAACATAAAGCAAAAATATAAAGTAAGTAAATGTTATGTTGCATGCTGTCTTTTATTTTTCCATAAATATAAATAGCCAGTTAAATAATATTTAACTAATTGTGAGTGTTTTTCACAAAATTTTAAAGGATCTGAAGTGTCCACAGTCAGGGGTCAGCACAGAGGGAGGCTAACTGACAGCAGCATCTTGGAAGTGGTATGGGGTGAAGGATGCTGCATTAGGTTCTAAGCCATCCATCACCCCACCTTTGCTCATACAATCTGGCAACCAAGATGGTGCTATTGGTTCATCTCTCTCTGTTGTTGGCCCTTCTGATGATGCCAGCAGGAAAAGAAAGAGAGGGTCAGGAGAAAGTGAGCTTCTGCTGTATTTGAGAGAGCTGTAGGAAAGGGATGCAAAGAGAGAAGAACAGGCACAACTGAGAGCGGAAAGAAAAGAAAGAGAGTCTGAAGAGAGAGAGAAGAAAAGAGGAAGAAAAAAAGAGAGCGAGGAAGAAGCCAGAAGGAGAGAAGAAGAGTTTAGGGCAAGAATGGAGCTTAGAGATGAAGAGATGAGAAGAGAGGCTGCAGCTAGGGAAGAGAGATTTCTAACTTTAATGGCCGTCCTTACCCAATCATTAATAAAAAAAAATAACTGTAATGAATAAAAATACTAATAATAACAAATAAATAAATAGATACATGCTAAAATAAAAAAATAAAACTAAATGTACAATAACTCAATCTCCCCTATTAAAGTGATTATGATATTAATACTTTCAGGCTTAAATTGTTCCAGGAACACTAATATGACCATTCTTTATTTCTACTGTGAATGTTTCCTTATATGATAATAATAAACATCTGAATCCAAGGTGTTTAGTAATGGTTCTAGGAGAAGCAGCAAGGACAGGAGGAGGTAATGATTATTTGTGTTTTACAGTAATTTTCTAAATATAGTCCTCCCATATCCCCATCACCGTCATCGTCGTCATCCATATCCGCATCAATTATGTCACCGGCGGCCAGGCACATGTTGTGTAGAATTACACACCATGTAATAATGATGGGGGTGAATTCTGGGCTCACCTCAAGGGCTTTAAAAAAGATGGACCTCCAGCGGGTCTTCGGCATGCCGAAGGCCCTCTCAATCACGCATCTGGCCCTGGAATGATGCCTGTTGTAGCGGGCCTCAACTGGAGAGGCAACAGGTTCACGGTAGGGTGTCATGATGGTAATAGGTGATGTCAAGCAGGGGTACCCTCCATCTCCCAAGATGCACCGGTCCTCAGGTGGATACAACTGCCTGCTGTAAATGACACTGTTCTTGAGGGCCCTTGCATCATGGACAGGTCCAGGAAAGCCAATGCAGATTCCCCAACTTTCCGCTGTGATCACACACAGCCTGGAGCAGCACTGAATGGAATAATTTCCTGTTAAAATAACAGGATGCATTGATGGCTGGGGGCTTTATGTGGATGTGGCATCCGTCAATAGCTCCGACTGCCATGTGAAAAGCAGGAGAGCCTGCCAGCCTGACAAATCCTGCACCAATCTCCTCCACCTCTTTACCCTGAGGGAGTTGCACAATATTTTTTAGCAGGCTAAGGACATCCCTGCTGACCTTGTGCACAACCCTGTGCACTGTTAGGGACTCCAGTTATGAGCAAACAATGAACAACGTCAAGTGTGATACAAGTAAGACTTTACTAACTACATAAACACTTAAACTAGTCTAACATACACCTACACCTACACACACTCACACAAACACACACACATACAGTTGGTATAGGAACAGGATTAAAGCTTAGGCAGTAAAGAGAAAATAAATAAAGCATGAAGCTATGGGACCATTGGATATTCAGCAGATCTGCAGCCTGAAGGAAACATCAGCTTCTGTTCAAATACACCTTTGTAAAAATGTTGCAAATTATACTTAATGTATCAATTAAGAAGACTAAGTTTGATGCTTGCACGTCTTAGTCAAGGCCGAAGCCTGGCACGAACTTAGGGTGTCCTTAGGAGCGCTTTTGCTCACATCCTCATCTTCTCAGAATCTAACAGAATCACAGACTGGAGGTGGGTCACTGATGTGAGGCCTTTAAGGCCTGACGTCATTCGCAGACATCCTGGCGCCCAGTCTATTGGGTGAGGGGTCTGTGACGACTTGTTAATCTAATGAATAATTGATTTGTTAAATCAAATGAAAAATGGTGTGTCTGATTGGTCCAGACGCTACAGCAGCATGGGCCAGCCAGTAAAGAAACATCACAACCTCGATATCTTTTGACCATCCATGGTCAACCTCATAAGGTTGACTATGGATTGTCTTGTCAGACGGAGATAGGGACGACGGTCAGATTCTCTGTTCAGAAACAGCTTCAGGATGGGGACTGTTGCATTCAGCTGGCAGTATGGTGTGATGTTGTCAGTCTACAAAACAGTAAATAAAAAGACTCCAGTACTGTGCCAAGTGTCCTGTCTTTATGCATTATACTTATATTTCTGTATTACTATCCTAGATTTATGCCACATATATGTGTGTGTGTGTGTGTGTGTCCTTTCTCTTTACTTAACATATTTAAACTTATTTTATAAGTTTAACTTTCATTGTTACATACATGATTGCACATGAACATCAGCACCAGTCTCCTCACGAAAGACCTGCGTCTGGTGGATCTACGGCGACGTGCTGCTTCTCTCTTCAAGTTGGTAGGATACATATTAGAGCAGCGTAAATGAAATTTACAAAAAAAAAAAATATATATATATATATATATATATATATATAAATAATGCGAAGAGTAAATTATATTGGATAAATAGGAATGAATGAAATGTCAAATGCTTTGTTTACATTAATTGTGCGTAACTAGGCAACAGATGTTTTCTTCCGTTAAATCTTTTGCTACACACTTAAAAGTATGTACTTTTCCATAACAAAAAAAGTACATACTTTTAGTACATAGTACAAGTCGGTGAATTGGGACGCAGCAAATCTCTTTGGATTTGAGACTTGTCTTTGTAACTTTACAGATCTTCTTTATGCACCAAGAGCTTTTAACACTCCAAAGAGAAAGGAACAATTGAAATCTCATCATATGACCCCTTTAATAAAAATTTGCTTCTATAGTAAAAGAAAAAAGTTTTACTGGAAAACTACAAAAATATTGAATAAAAATGATTATTACCCTTAACTGTGGTAAAATTACTAATGAAATCTCTTGTGGCCTATTGCTTTATAGCGTTTTATGTTCAGACATAAAATATTTATTTGAGCAAAAATGGTTTTGCTATTGCTAAAGCACTAGATTTATCGTGGGTACTTTGATTGCTGCACTTTTGGCTGTTTGGGTTGTGTTTCCACAGGCCTCTAAGGTCTCGAGTGAATCGAAAACCCAGAAGTGATTTGTGAAGATGCTTTTCTGGTCTTTTTGCTTCACGTTGTGCCAAACAAAACCCCTGCTATGGTTAAAATCACAGAAACACGCAGACTTTCATGCCTTATTTCTTCGGTTCTGACCCGTTTCACATCTTTCTTAGAAAGTCCCATCTCATTTGCACTGCTGTGCACACACACAAAGCTCAGGACAGACCAACACGCATATATCCGAGTCTAAAAGACAGAGCGCTAGGTAATATGAGCTTCTAAAGCAGAGCATTAAATATGCACTAGACAGCTCAGAGAATGGAGAGCACTACTCCTGAATAAATAACCAAACAAACAACAGACTATCAGCCAATCTACAAATCAGCGCTGTCAGAGAGAGAGTGGAGATAATAATATACACGCACACACTGCAGGCGTGTGTATTTATGGGTCCCAACTGTCCTCTCCTCTTTCTTTCACATGCACACACACACACACACCACGCTGAGAGAGCTCTGTTTATCACTCTTACAATCACACAGACCAGACCAGGGCTGGTTTCTGTGCTAGTTCCTCACCATAATATAACTGTCTACATAGTCAGCTGCCTTCTAAAGAAGAAGAATAACAAAAATACCACCTCATGAACTCAGGAGACTGATTTGAAATCAATAGCTACTGTTTAGCGCTGAATAAATTCAATCCAACTTGTTCTGTATGGCAGTTTCTAAATACAAATCATTTCAAAGCAGCTTAATTCAGAATCCTGCCCAACAAGATCTGAAGAATACGATCATGTCAGTCCAATTTGATTCTCTGTATACTTTTCATTGAATTCATTGCAATGCATTTTGGGACTGACTAAACTACTAAATGCATACAGCATACCAAAGTTTGTGGACGGTAAGATTTTTTATTGTTTTTAAAAAGAAATCTCTTAAGCTCACAAAGGCTGCATTTATTTGATAAAAATGCAGTAAAAACAGCAATATTGTGAAAAAATATTATAATTTAAACTAACTGTTGTCTATTTGAATATATATTAAAATGTAATTTATTCCTGTGATGCAAAGCTGAATTTTCAGCATCATTACTCCTTTCACATATTCCTTCAGAAATCCTTCCAACCTGCTGATTTGGTGCTCAAGAAACATTTCTTATTATTGACATTTTTTATTATGTTGAACACAGTTATGCAGCTCAATATTTTTATGGAAACAGTGACATTACCCCTGATTTTTGGATGAATAAATGTTAAAAAAAGAACAGCATTTATTTGAAATATATATACTTTTTGTACAATAAACGTCTGTTAAAGTTACTTTCGATCTGTTTAATATGCCTTTGCTGAATAAAAAAAATACTTATTTCTATCAAAGAAAATAAAAAAGCTTACTGACCTCCAACATTTGAATAGCAGTGCATGCAAAGAATATCTATCATTTGAGATGTCTATACTGTTTGTAAAATGGACGTAAGCAAGCCTATGTTTCCTAAAAATGCTGTCTAGGTAGGCAGCTCATTAGTATATGCTTCTCCAGCACTCCACTTTAACCTGATCAAACAGTGAGTATGAAAGGTGACACAGAGATGATTAGAAGGCATTGGTAGCTTTTTCTGTCTCCAGACAAACACACAGATTTTTTTTTTTTTTAGTCAGTGTTTTCTGCAGGTCAGTCAGCGTTAAAATGACAGCTGTTCATAGCGCCTGAAGCCAGCATGGGTGAGCTAAACGAGCAAATCTGAGGTGTGTGAAAAACATCATCTAAAGTGACAGTCTCTCATTCTTTCAGTGGACTGTCCTTAAAATAACCCATATTAAACATCAGAAATAATCAGTGGACTTTTTTGTGCTTCTTTTTGAATATGTATATATGTTTATCAACATATGTCTGTCTAAGAGATTGGATAGTGTATTTTAATTTTTTTTTTTTTTACATTTTTGGGAATACTTCATTTACTCACCCTCATGTCATTCCCTGTATGACTTTATTTCATCCAATGAACACAAAATGACATATTAAGCAGAAAGTCCAGGCTTCTCTTTTCCATGCAATGGTTGTGAATAAGAACTGCAGCTGCCAAAAATCAAACAATGACAGCATAAATGTAGCTTAAAGTCTGCGTGAACCGGAAATTGCTGCCGACTTTATTTCAGTGTAGTGACGTATTTCCAGCTGAAATGGAATATTGAATAGAGGGCATGGTTTTATTTTTGCGCTCCTCCTTTCTGTCTCTCACTCATAGCAATCTAACGGTTGGAGGGGTGTGTTTAAAAAGGATATTCTGCCCAAGCCGTCAAACTGACGTCATCAGAGAAGGAATGCCATTCCAGAGCAGAAGCAAATGTTCAGATTTTGATTAAAGATGACCAAGACAAGCAATTTCTTTCTGCGGATTAACTTGCACAGATTAATTGTTCACATCAAGACTAGCAATGTGTGCTAGTAAAGTAAATAAAGTCAATTTAGATTTCATGCAGACTTTAATAATTGTCTATACTACTTCTGAAGCATTGTGTAATGAAATTACGGGAATTTAGACTTCATGAAAATCCTCCTCTTTGTTGTTGATTTCAAGGGAAACATCATATCTGAATATAATGACATGAGGTTGAGTAAATGATAATAATTTTGGTCTGAACTACTTTAATCTTCCAGATTTTACAATTTTTAAATGCATATCGAAAAAATTCCAGAGATTTTACCCCACGATCAGCACATTAAAAAAATTCAACGATTCTGTGTAGGCTTACTTGGTTTAGTCATTCAACAAGTATAGTATTTCACACTTGCATTTGTTCAAAATAACACGCAACAACTGCAGTTCATTTATTAACAACATGAGCGATTATCTGTACAGCAACAAAATGTCAAAATCAGGGGGAAAAAGCCTCTTATCTGGGTCAGAACCAAAGCGTGCAGCAGTGAACTAGCAGTCGATCAATCATTGGCCTGTGTGCTGAGCAGTTTGATTGATTGGGAAACAGATTTTCCCCTGCATGTTTCTGGCTCTGGGCCTCGTACGGGGCCTCTGGTGCTGGTGTAGGCTTTCCAAACCATTACCCTGACCCGATCAATGACTGACCCACGCTTACTGCTGACCTGACGGGCCGCTGAAGCAGAAGAACCCAAAAGAACATGTGGTTTGCTCCAGATAACTGAAGTAAATATGAATACTTTAAGCAGAGATCAGAGGAGAATGCAGGCCGGCTCATTCAACCCTCAGACAAGAATCGGTCAGAGCTACAAAGCATGCTAACCTCCCTGACGAAAACACTACGGCTCAGAGACTGCTCTTCATAGTTCAGAAGAATTAATAGAGTTAGTTATTTTTAGTAGCAAATCCAGTCTCAAGAATCAACAATATTCTAGAAATATATAGATAGAGTGATATAATGACAGAGTAATAGGGCAAAAGAACAATGGAACACCAGAACGATAGAACAATAGATAAATAGAACAACACATACAGCGACAGATAGATAGAACGATAGATAGAACAACAGAACGACAGAACAATAGAATGATAGATAGATAGAACAACGGACGGACGGAAGTCAGCGTTAAAATGACAGCTGTTCATAGCGCCTGAAGCCAGCATGGGTGAGCTAAACGAGCAAATCTGAGGTGTGTGAAAAACATCATCTAAAGTGACAGTCTCTCATTCTTTCAGTGGACTGTCCTTAAAATAACCCATATTAAACATCAGAAATAATCAGTGGACTTTTTTGTGCTTCTTTTTGAATATGTATATATGTTTATCAACATATGTCTGTCTAAGAGATTGGATAGTGTATTTTAATTTTTTTTTTTTTTACATTTTTGGGAATACTTCATTTACTCACCCTCATGTCATTCCCTGTATGACTTTATTTCATCCAATGAACACAAAATGACATATTAAGCAGAAAGTCCAGGCTTCTCTTTTCCATGCAATGGTTGTGAATAAGAACTGCAGCTGCCAAAAATCAAACAATGACAGCATAAATGTAGCTTAAAGTCTGCGTGAACCGGAAATTGCTGCCGACTTTATTTCAGTGTAGTGACGTATTTCCAGCTGAAATGGAATATTGAATAGAGGGCATGGTTTTATTTTTGCGCTCCTCCTTTCTGTCTCTCACTCATAGCAATCTAACGGTTGGAGGGGTGTGTTTAAAAAGGATATTCTGCCCAAGCCGTCAAACTGACGTCATCAGAGAAGGAATGCCATTCCAGAGCAGAAGCAAATGTTCAGATTTTGATTAAAGATGACCAAGACAAGCAATTTCTTTCTGCGGATTAACTTGCACAGATTAATTGTTCACATCAAGACTAGCAATGTGTGCTAGTAAAGTAAATAAAGTCAATTTAGATTTCATGCAGACTTTAATAATTGTCTATACTACTTCTGAAGCATTGTGTAATGAAATTACGGGAATTTAGACTTCATGAAAATCCTCCTCTTTGTTGTTGATTTCAAGGGAAACATCATATCTGAATATAATGACATGAGGTTGAGTAAATGATAATAATTTTGGTCTGAACTACTTTAATCTTCCAGATTTTACAATTTTTAAATGCATATCGAAAAAATTCCAGAGATTTTACCCCACGATCAGCACATTAAAAAAATTCAACGATTCTGTGTAGGCTTACTTGGTTTAGTCATTCAACAAGTATAGTATTTCACACTTGCATTTGTTCAAAATAACACGCAACAACTGCAGTTCATTTATTAACAACATGAGCGATTATCTGTACAGCAACAAAATGTCAAAATCAGGGGGAAAAAGCCTCTTATCTGGGTCAGAACCAAAGCGTGCAGCAGTGAACTAGCAGTCGATCAATCATTGGCCTGTGTGCTGAGCAGTTTGATTGATTGGGAAACAGATTTTCCCCTGCATGTTTCTGGCTCTGGGCCTCGTACGGGGCCTCTGGTGCTGGTGTAGGCTTTCCAAACCATTACCCTGACCCGATCAATGACTGACCCACGCTTACTGCTGACCTGACGGGCCGCTGAAGCAGAAGAACCCAAAAGAACATGTGGTTTGCTCCAGATAACTGAAGTAAATATGAATACTTTAAGCAGAGATCAGAGGAGAATGCAGGCCGGCTCATTCAACCCTCAGACAAGAATCGGTCAGAGCTACAAAGCATGCTAACCTCCCTGACGAAAACACTACGGCTCAGAGACTGCTCTTCATAGTTCAGAAGAATTAATAGAGTTAGTTATTTTTAGTAGCAAATCCAGTCTCAAGAATCAACAATATTCTAGAAATATATAGATAGAAATGACAGATGACAGAGTAATAGGGCAAAAGAACAATGGAACACCAGAACGATAGAACAATAGATAAAACACATACAGCATACAGCGACAGATAGATAGAACGATAGATAGAACAACAGAACGACAGAACAATAGAATGATAGATAGATAGAACAACGGACGGACGGACGGACGGACAGATAGTAGATAGATAGATAGATAGATAGATAGATAGATAGATAGATAGATAGATAGATAGATAGAAAAAAGATTGAACTCAAAAACAACAGATATAGATAGAATGACAGAAAGAATGATAGAAATGACAACAGACAATAGAACGATAGACAGAATGATAAAATGAATGAACAACAGAACGATCGATAGAACGACAGAACAATAAATAGAACGATAGAACGATAGGACGATAGATAGAACGATAGATAGAACGACAGACAGACAGACAGACAGACAGACAGACAGATAGATAGATAGATAGATAGATAGATAGATAGATAGATAGATACATCCTCAACAAGCTGCACAGTTTTACAACAAACCTCCAGACTCCAGTCTTCAGTAAGAGCAACAGAACGAGTGATGCTGCCTTAACAAAGACTAATAAACTGTGTTTGTGGAAGTGGGCGTTCAGAATCTCATGAACTGATGATTTCACAGCAGCTGAAAGCTCAAAGGTTCCACTTAAAGGCATCCAGTGTTCTTAGAAGCCACGGTCAGAGTTGATCCTCCCTCAACATGAAGCCAAAAAGCTCTCTCTCAATCAGACCAAAGCTAGCCAAGTGCTCTTCTTCTGTTTTTAAAGCTTTGTGTACATGGTGTAAACACCAAGATCACAGAGATGGAGCCGTGGCACTTCTGAGCGGCAGTGCCGAGGGGAGGGTTTGTTTGCGCTCTTCAAATGTGTAATTAACCAGCATTAAAACAAACTCACTTTTCAAACCGCCGTGTCCTCGATGACTTTTGAGAGAGCAGAGGGAAAACAAGAGACAGAGACAAACAGAGGGAGCAGAGAGACAGAGAAAGAGAGCGACAGGGAGAAAGAGAGAGACGGACAAACAGAGGTCACACAGCCACTGCAAACTTTTGAAAGTGACAACAGCATATATCTAAAGGAGCAAATCCCCAGAGTTACTGTTCTGTGAACAACAACAACAAAAATAAATCTAATATAAAATTAAATTAAAATAAATTAAATATACAATAAAATAAAAAAATGAAATAAAATCTTTTATAAAATATGTTTATTTTCTTATTATAAAATGTTTTAGAAAATATAAAAAGTAAATCCACAGACATTGCAATGTGTTCTGGTTGTATTATAACTATACTTTTGAAAGTGTACTGAAAGCTCTCAGTACTTGCGGAGTAGTTATTTAGGTTCAGAGTTGTTATTATTAAAGGAGTCATATGATGCTGCTAAAAATAACATTATTT
>NW_015537937.1:2352325-2352612 GCF_001515605.1 Sinocyclocheilus anshuiensis | reverse complement strand
AAATATAAAAAAACGTACTTACAGTCTGTGAGTCAGAACAGCCGGCATTGTAGTCTACTCTACCAGGATCAACAGTCCTCCATAAAATGCGCTGGACACATCTTTGGGTTGAAGTGTTCTGGAACAGTGTTGTAAATACAACTTAACCACTTATTTCTAGTCATGTCCTCTTTTGGAAGGCCAACCAAAGTAGTTTCGCTTTCACAACGAAACACAGTGTCTACACGACATGGCGGCGGCGGCAACAATACTACAGCGAGAATAAAAGTTATGCCTTCTTTCTTTGC
>NW_015537937.1:2341086-2352244 GCF_001515605.1 Sinocyclocheilus anshuiensis | reverse complement strand
GGATCAGCTCTAGGCATGACGAAGCGAATATCGTCCTCTTTTGGAAGACCAAACAAAGTAGTTTCGCTTTCACAACGAAACACAGCGCCTTCACGACATCGCGGCGGCGGCAGCAACAATACTACAGCGAGAATAAAAATTACGCCTTCTTTCTTTGCGTGAACATTTGGGCGGCGTTATGCAAATCTTCCCACATCATGACGTAGACATGTGGGGGCGTGTTAGAACGAGCCATTTTAGGTAGACGTGGTTGACTCTTAACTTTTATAAAGAATATCTCTTTGGATTTGAGACTTTAGTCTTTGCAACTTTACAGATCTTCTTTATGCACCAAGAGCTTGTAACACTTCAAAGAGAAAGGAAAAATTTAAATCGCATCATATGACCCCTTGAAATATAGCCAAAACTAGAACCATTCAAAATCATTTGTCTTGAAAAAAAAAAAAAAAGATGAGAAAATGTGCATATTAGAATTATATAAAAAATTATATATTTGTAATTAAATTCATTAAACTTCATTTAATTATTTTAACTAAAAATACTATTTATTTATTTATTTTCATATTTTTATCTCACTTTTGAGCCTTTTCTCAACTTTGTTGCTTGACAACTAACTAAAAATAAACTGAAATCCTCAAATGACTAAAAGTAAAACTGAAATAATAATCAATTAAAGCTAAATAATTAATATAAAAAACAACTACTAAAAAGACAAACTCACATAACATAAAAGCCAAAATTATAGATACTGTAACTGTATAATAATAATAATAATAATAATAATAAAAAGATTTGCAGATGCAAAAAAGGTACAGAATAGGTGGATGGATAGTTATAAGCATGTAGAAGAGATGGCAATTGTGTTTAATCATATTAAATGTGACCACACACACGTTCAGATGGAGAAAGAAACACACAGACTGGATGTCTTTTTTGGCCCTGTTCTAGAGAGAGAAGTCTAAATTACTACCGTCTGCCACACGGTTCTCCTCACTCCTGTCCAAAAACTGCTTTATAAAGGCAGACCCTCTCAAACACACACATACACACTCAAACACAGACCTCAGCACTATTCACAAGGGTTTGGTACAGCAGCTGATGTACAGTTATTAACAGAGGATATCTGTGATTTCATGTACTGGCTGGGAATGAAGGTGGACCAGGCAGCAAAAAATAAATCTAGCTTTAGTTACGAACTTCGAAAAAGGTCAAAATAATATTATACTGCAATTACAGACATGCATGGGAGATTAGATTTGTCTGAGGACGCTTGAGTTATCGGAAAACAAAACAGAAGGTGATTTGTTCTGTGAAAATCACACAATTAAAAATCACAAAGTACATCAGTGAAATACCAATTTACTTCTTCAAATTCAGAAGAACCAAAAAATCTTGTTGTCCAGATCTCCTCTGTTTGCTTCTGAAATTTGGCAGACGGCATCAGAAAACCATCATGTACACAAATCTGCATCCTCAACACACGGCCCCCATCTGCTAGCGCTTGTTTGGGGTCATTTCGAGGGATATTTGCGAGGGGAAGAGGGTTCTTCTCTCCGGGAAAAGCACGGAGGATCATCTCAGTGGAACAGAGATTAGACCGCACCGTCTGAAAGATGTAAACAAACTTCAACTAAATGAGAGGGATCTTTCAGATGTCCAAAACCTGAGCTGTTTGTTGTACGTAATGGCATCAGTGTGTGAGTGTGTGTAGGGGTGTTTCTGTACCCGATGACTAGCATGTGTGTGCTTGTTTATGGGTGTTTTAATAGAGCTCTGCTGTGTTTGGCTCTGCCTGATTGTGTGTTGTATATAGAGCCGTAGGTGTGTGTTTATGTAATGCTGAGAGTGCTTTTCAATGGCCTTTTGTCTGTGTATATATAGAGCTGCAAGTGCATGCATGCATGTTTTGTGTGTTTATCTGTCTGTGTCAATCTGTTTAATTTGTATATACAGTTGTAAATTTAAGTCTGTACCTACATAATGTTGTGTATTTAAATTATGCAAAAAAATAAAAATAAATGCATTCTAAACAAATTAATATTTTTATCCAGCAAGGGTGCATAAAACTGTCAAAAGTGACATTAAAGAATTTATATAAATCACAATTTCCACATTGATAAAAATAAGGAATGCTTCTTGAGCAAATCAGCATATTAGAATGATTTCTGAAGGATCGTGAGACACTGAAAACTGCTGCTGAAAATCAACATAGCCATCAGGAATAAATTACATTTTAAATTATATGAAATTAGAAAACAGTTATTTAAAATTATAATCATATTTTCACAATATTACTGTTTTTACTATATTTTGATCAAATAATTGGAGCCTTGGTGTGCATAAGAGACTTTATAGACTTAATGTTTATTTCAAATACCATAAAAAATCTTACTGACCCCAAATTTTGAACAATAGTGTATATAAATTATTCTTTATTTAGGCCTATATAAATGTAAAAAATGTAATTAAATATAATTGATCAAAACAATTTACATTTACATCCCATATGTTGAAAAACAACAACATTGTCAAGGAAAACTGCACAATTAATTACAGAAATGCAATACATTATTTTTGATTTAGAGCATCAATCAGTAGCAAACAAGCAAAATATTCACATGGCTTTTCCAAATTTCTGAATGCAACATACAGTAAATGTTTTTATATAATATGTGTGCATGCCTTCTTAGCAAATAAAACATTTATTTGCCCTAAGCAAGAATACTGATTTTTTTTTTTTTAAGCACGTGCACTTTGGAAATTTTATTCATGGTGTTTACATTAATTTTTTAGTGTTTTTTTTTTTCATCCAAAAGCCTAAACACTTGCATAAAACTACATGGATAGAAAAGCAGCTTATGTCTACTGTATATACATTTTCATATTTGTCTACTCCAATTTTAGTGCGTTGCATTTGTGTATATCTGTGTGTATACAGAGTGAGTGTTTGTATAGAGCTCTGTGAATGTGTTTGTTTGTATATAAAGTTATACATGACTGTGAGTGTGTGTGTTTGTATAAAGCTGTCCGCTCTCTCCAGGTGTGTGTCAGTTCAGACAGCTCTTGCGGTGAGTGTATCTCTGTTCAATTCCGCAGCCTGTGAGGGGTCATCCAGCCTCTCACCCCTCTGTCAGAGCACTCGAGACACACACTGGCAGAATACACAGCCAAATCTGCACCCCAGAACAGTCACGGCTCGACCCGGCCTGGCCTTTTTTCTGCAGAATCCGAGCTGAGCTGAGAGCTGTGGCTAATGGGGGGAGGTTATTTTATTAATATGCTGATTTTACTCCGGGTGACAGCCATCATCTCTCACCCTGAGGGTGAGATCTAATCCGACTCTCACACAGATATGCGGACATACTGTATACACACAGTGATTATTCAGACTCCCTCTGAGCAGGGTCAAAATAACAAACCCAGCTGTGCGTTAGACAGATAGAATGAACGAGGGAAAGTGGGTGACAGAATGAGATAAACTTTCCTGGAGACACACTGGCTGTGTTCTAAACAGCAAACTAGCATACTAGACTATTTTTGCAGTAACTTTGATATAAAGTGTGCAAATTGTCTAGATGCATGGAAAACCTGGATGAGCAATTCTTTTTGCCAAAAAGCGCAGTATACAGCGCCGCATAATGCACACATTATCAGTTCCGTATCCCAGAATGCAATGTACTCAGTTTCACTGCAAAAAAGTCACTTTCTTATTCATTTTATTTATTTATTTATTTATTTTGTCTAGTTTTCCTGGTACTAATATCTAAATGTTCCTAAATTATTATACATTTACTTGAGATGCAAAAACACATAAGTGCTGTTTTCTAAGAAATGTATCAAAATTAAGTGAGATTTATGTTGTTTTTTTTCCAGTACAAATATCTAAACATTCTTAAATCAACACATATTTACTTGAGACGCAAAATAAATTCAACAAAGTTAAGAGAGGTTTAAATTTTAAATAAGGAAATAATATGGGGTAAGAAGTATAAACTTAATTCAAATATTTTTTCTTACCCCATTGGTAGATTTGTATTGTATTGTATTGTATTTATTTAGATTTAGATTTAGATTTTTTTCCTTCTGGTTTTAAACATTAACCTCACTTAATTTTGATATATTTCTCAGAAATCAAATTTGTACTGAAAAAAAAAAATGTTCAATAAAACAAGTGTTAATATTATAATATCAATAGTAATGGTGCTTTTAACATATTTTATTTAAACATTCTTAAATTAACATATATTGAGATGCAAAATAATTCAGCAAAGTTAAGTGAGGTTTATGTTTAAAACAAGGCAAAAATATTGGGTAAGGAATATAAACTTAATTCAAACATTTTTCTTACCCTATTGGTTTTGTTTTGTTTATTTAAGATTTTGATTTATATTTTTTTCCTTCTTGTTTTAAACAGAAACCTCACTTAATTTTGATATATTTTTTAGAAAACAAATGTGTACTGAAAAAAAAAATTCAAGAAAATAAGTGTTTGTTGTACAACAAATGATAATATTAATAGTAATAGTAATGGTGCTTCTTTTTAACATATTTTTTGATTAATTTATTATTTAATCAGACTGCCAAAATTTAAAAAAAGCAAAATATAAATTATTTACTTCTAATAATCAGCTGGACACTGCTCACTAAATTACACAAGGTCCTAATTAGGTTATTTGACAAGCATAATGAGGTCATGTCACAACTAACATACTATTGTTTGCTTTATATCAAGAAAACAGTAGGTAGCATACAGTGTATATTGTGCAGTATGCAGTAAGTAGTACGCAACAATCCCTTCCAAGACGCAAAGCTGCTCAGACTTCCTTTGAGACACATTTATAATAGCTCAAACACCTTCATTAACTCAAAAGACCAATTACTCTAATCAACCTCTAATCACCCTCTCCAGGTCCAAATCGACCAATGAAAGCAGAGGGGGGTGTGGAGGTTTGGATCCAGACGGCCATCAACAAAAACAGACTAATGAACATTAAAGGAATACTTATTACCCCAGGTTGCCAGTGCTGGTAAAATCAACCCCAGGGAATTTATGGAAACTTTATAAGAATGCAATGTGTGTGTGTGCATGTTCAGACTGCAATATATTACCCCATCAAAAGCCTTTATGGGAACTCGCAGATCAAAGCGGCAGTAATTAGTGGTGACTTGCTGTGTGCGAAATCGTTAATCCGCTAACACACTGGCTTTTAAAAACCGCGGCCACATCTAGCTGACAGACTTTACACCAGATGCTAACACCAAGCAAAACCTCAACCATCTTTGATCTTCAAAGTTTATGACAACTTCATCACCTCTTACAGATCACAGAGCATTCCAGAAGACATCCGACAACGTGTCCTCAACAGGCGCAACATGACACGTTTTCAGCCCCACATTTTCATCATTTTTCTGTCACTTCCAGCAGATGTTGGTATGTTTCTGTCCTTTCACATGTATACTGTTGTTTGCAACTTAATTAGTTTATTTAATACATTTAGTTAAATAGTTAATTTTAGCTGAATTGAAAGTTAAATTAAGTTAAATGGCATGTTCCTTGCATGTGCATTTCAAGACCCAGATATATGTCATATCTAAGCATGTTTTAACCATAATTATTATACAAAAATACTAATAAATAAATAAATAAAATAAATGTTGGGGTCAAAACTGCTCACATTGCACTTGGGTTTTGGACACTGTGTAAAATTCATTTCAAGTTCACAAAGGCCAACTTTTGAGGGGTTTCTGCAGTCTAAAACAGGTCTTAACCTGGACTACATGCCATTATGACCATCTCTCAGTTGATAAGAAGACCTTGCCTGAGGATGCCAATGAACTCAACAAGACCGCCACCTGTGCATGTGTGTATTTATGTGTAGAGGCACCTGTGGTCCTCAAAGCTGGCCCTCCCACACTAAGTGTTGTATCTGTTCATTGATCGAGACAGATGGCTGTCAATCAATCTTATCGTCTCTCAACACATTTGGTCCTGAGGGAGCCAATATGGCACTGGCCTTGAGTGAAGGCCAAATCGACCAATCGCAGACCCTTGAAAGAACAATATGACCGTTTGTGTCTCGGTGTGCACATGAAAATAGAGCGACTAAATACAGACAAAAAAAAAAGAGAAACTGTGTGTTTATAGGTCTGATTTGCCTACCAGAATAGTACAACCTGAACCAATGTATTAAATTATAATATAATATTTATAATAGTGGTTTTATTTTAAAGGACAAATTCAAAAATGGTCCTATTTGACTTTAGCTACATCTTTGCCTCACTCAACCCAACATCAACAATCTTCAACACCACATTCTGCTTTCTCTCTCGATGTGTGCACATTGCCATATTAATCCAGAATAAGTCAACTCAAACTCAAAATATGGTGCATGGAAATCTTCTCAAATAATCACAAATCTGTGCATCTCACAATTGAATCAACAGGAAGTTCATTCGTCAAAGCTCTTGCAGAAACTTCGTGATCTAACGCTCAGGAAAAAAGACCAGCTTAGTCACTGGGTCACCAGCAAATGTTGGGTTTTGGAAGCTGTTTCTGACACTGGTCTACTAGATTAACCAGCAAGAAGCCTTTTATCAAACTTTGATTAAAAAACATATTGCTGGCAAATATCATGGCTATGAAATACTGGTCCATGAGCTAAACCAGCTCCAAACCAGAATAAAACTAAAATAAAATGGAAATTCATACACTCTAGACTATCCCACGTTTTCCGCCAACTGAAAAGGATCCATTTAAAACACCTAAAATATATGAATATTTATTAGTGTTGTCAAACGATTAATCACGATTAATCGCATCAAAAATAAAAGTTTTTGTTTACATAATATGTCTGTGTACTGTGTATAGTTATTATGTATGTATGTATAAATACACACACATGCATGTATATATTTAAGAAAAATCTCTTACGTTTATATATTAAATATATTTTTATATAATATAAATTATATGAATATAATGTCCATATTTTCTAAATATATACTGCATGTGTGTGTATTTATATATAAATAATATATATACACAGTATACAATTTGGATGCGATTAATCACGATTAATCGTTTGACAGCCCTTATACATTAGTTAACCAAAGATCAACACTATTAAAAACCCAACGTCTTACCTCGACAGACGTTCCCGTTATCCGGCTCGAATCCTGCCTTGCAGGTGCAGCTCCCAATCGGAACCATCCAGTCCCCATCGCCATTACAGTACAACTTAATCGGTACGTCCACTTCCTCAGAATTTGGGATGCACATCCCGCGAGCGATCACCAGCGAGGTGCTCTCTGCCCCGGTCATGGTCTCTGGAAAGATCGCAAAGTTCTGCACGACACTAGGGCATTTCTTATAAAACACACGGACAGACAGCAGGGACATACATGCGCCGTAGTCCTGAAATGCCAAATAAAAGCCGTTTTTCGACAATGGACCGAAACTTCGCACCTCCGTGTTCACTTTCATCAATCTACCACCAAAATCCACCTGTGAGAAGCTCTCATCCGCCGCAATGGTGTCCACCTTCAAATACGGAGCCTCCATCCAGAACGCCGTACCTTTGGTGGCGATGACGGAGTCGGTCTCGTAGTAGTACAGGTTAAAGGTCTCCTTACAGGATCCAGGCACCCGCGGGATGCTGCTGCAGTCTCGGACGGTGAAACGCATCTCCACGTAGATACGCTGAGCGCCACGTCGTGCAATGAAGGTGGTGAGCAGCCAATTGTTCTGGTTGGACTCAAAGACGTTGCACACCTGGTACGTTCGGATGGTGTTGAGGTTCTCGTCATAGCCGCTTACTTCCTCCCACTGAAAAAGAAAAACCATAGGAGGTTTAGCAGAACAAAAAGAACAATGGCAGATAACCATACATTATTAAAATGACATAAGGACTTGGGCTGGGTTTTGATGTCAGTTTCACTATTTAATTCGATTCTGATTCACAAGCTTGCAATTCGAATTGATTCGATTCGATAACGATTATTTTGTATATATATATATCAGATACAATATGCTACATGCAAAATTTTCTCAAGGAAAAAAAAATCTCTCAAATAAAATATACATCAGTTGGTACTACATCACTATAATAATGAAGGTTAAAATGAGCTGATTTGTATACAAGCGCTTAAATTACAC
Source organism: Sinocyclocheilus anshuiensis (assembly GCF_001515605.1). Lineage (NCBI taxonomy): Eukaryota > Metazoa > Chordata > Actinopteri > Cypriniformes > Cyprinidae > Sinocyclocheilus > Sinocyclocheilus anshuiensis. Next base: position 2,344,089 of record NW_015537937.1, on the reverse strand, counting down.
TCAATTCGTTTTTATAATAATAAAGTTACAATTACATAATTATATTTCTACTCCAATTCGCTTTTTGAAATATAAACATTTACATGGTGGCTGTGATAAAAAAAAACTAGATGGATATATTCAAACAAATGAAACCCTGAAGAACAGAAAAATTCTAATGAAATTTAATGTGTGGTGCATATATTTAGCAAAACGCTTCTCTCTAGAGTTCTTTTTTTTTAAGTTTATGGTCACCGAGTATGTTTTTTCTGAGGTAAATATGACGTTACGTGAATTTATTTACAAGCTGTTATACTGACATCTTTCCGCAGTTGAAACACTGATTAAGCGATTACATGAGACATGATACGGATTTTGGTAAGTTGTACTCTTTCTTTTAACATATCTTCGGATGTTTATTCATGTTTCATTCATGTTTATTTTGTGCTGAACCTGGTATTAAAGCGGAGGAGATATCAGTTCACTTGCACTTCTCTTGAACTGAGGCGCTACAGCGATCTATCAAACCACATTTAACAGTGCCAAAAACAATATGTATTGTTTGAATACTGTAATAAAATGAACAGTATTGACAGAATTTGAAATCTGAGACTTTGTTTCATATCAAAAGTAATTTGTACATGAAATTGCGATTTATTGGATGGGAGGTGCGCTACAATGTTCTGTTCATTAACTGAAAACAGGCAAGACTAATTGATTTTTGGAATTTAAGAATCAATATTGTTTCGTAAAAATGAGAATCTGTTAAAATCGAGAAAACTAAAATGGAATATAAATAATAGTTATTTATGTCGAAATGCTTACAAACAATCTCTTATTACGAAAGATAATAACAAGACTTTTTTTTTTTTTGGAAATGACTCAGGGAATGAAACTTTTGAGTGAATAATTAAATTACTTATACCACACAAAAAGATACTCGTCTCCACTCACTGGCGTAATGATGAATAATTCTTGTCAATTGACAAATACATTAAACATAGTAATGTGCATTTTAGCAACCAGAGAACTTTCTGTTTTCAGGTAAATGGTGTGAAAAACCCTTGTTTCAACTTAAAATTGCAAGAGGTGCTTGCTGAAGTGGAATAAAGATGAGAAATATCACTGCTGGTCCATTTGATGCTACCGATGTGGAACCATGGCCTGAACTCAGACAGGTTTCTGCCTTTCATAAAATATTGATACAAATTGAGTTTCCAGAAACCTCTCCAACCCCGTATTCCCCACCCAAAAAACCATCTAAAAGCTTTTAAACACTACATCACTTTGAAACTTTTTTTTCTGTCTCCAAGATGATGAAACCTTTATGGCCTCTCTTTCCGAGATTCAGATCACAAAATCTGTCTCCCTAATCACCTGAGGTTGGCGAGGAAGCCGCTGCCATCTGCTACGGTCCAGGCCAAGTGCGTTCAGCCACTTACCATTACAATATTACCATATTATAAAATGTGATGCGTAACAAATTTGAGATTATGCGCTATCGAATTACAATTAGAAGTAAGTGGAGCAGTATATGGCTGCCCTCCTGCAACCCTGGTAAAACAGCACCAATGGCAGATTGTGAAACATGGTAACTGAGTTCAGACTGCTGCTGAAGAAGTTCTGCTGATGCTTGTGGACAGTACAGTCTAAAAAATTTAAAGTTACAAAAAGGGCCTAACCCTGGTAAAACAGCACCAATGGCAGATTGTGAAACATGGTAATTGAGTTCAGACTGCTGCTGAAGAAGTTCTGCTGATGCTTGTGGACAGTACAGTCTAAAAAATTTAAAGTTACAAAAAGGGCCCGACAGCTTGATGCATTAAAACAGAGATTTTCAGACATTTTGATGCCAAGAACCCCCCAAATATGATGATGCCCTCAGAGACCCTTCCCTCCTAAAATATCAGCATTTTTTCTCAAATAAAGACCCATTTACACGGTGTGAGAAAAAGCATGACATTATAAAAGATAAAACGTTAGCAAAATTATATCTTTTTGTATTGGCTCAGTACATTATTAAAATATTGTCTGAAAAATGCTGACTTTGTGTGATTTACACAATAAATGCAGAGTAGTTTTACAGTTACATTTTGTAAATAAATTAGTGCTGTCAAACGATTAATCGCATTCAAAATAAATGTTTTTATTTACATAATATATCTGTGTGTACTGTGTATATTTATTATGTATATATAAATACACACACATACAGTATTCATTTTGAAATTATTTACATGTATTTACATGCATGTATTTACATTAATTAGGGGTGCAACGGATCGTAGATGATCCGTGATCCGTACGGATCAGGCTGCACGGTTCGGCACACACGTGATTCGTGGATTAACTGTTAAGTTAACCATCATAGTTAAAGTTTATCATTTGCACGTTTTGTCGTGCCAGTTTACACATTCAAGCAATTTTAACTCGCACGCTGTTTTCTGTTCGCTCAGCCGCTGCCGCACACACTTGAAGAACGCACACGCAGAGAGAAAGACACCGTGTCAACAGCAAATTGATTCCTCTTTCACATTCACACAAAGTTATGTTAAAATACCCGTTTTGGCAAGTATTCTAGTAAACACAGTCGGTTATGTCTTAAGTGAATGTTAACAGCTGAGAAGAAAACCGGATGTGTGTCAGTATTAGGTCCGTGCATTTGGTCTTAAAGAGACAGCACCCAATAAATACCTGTTTCTGTCTGCTAATCAAATGACACCACAGCTGTAACAAAGATTAATCTGTATTTAACTTGTGCAGTGAGCACTTGTCACGAATCCTGTCCATGGACTTCCATTCATTCACCACCAGAGGTCACCCTTTCCATTACATTGACTCTCGCACAACACAAACTGTTGCATAGCACCCCGGACTACATATCCCATCATCCATTGCACTGATTACACACTGCACTGATTGCACACAGCTGTTTCATATCACTCACTCACTATATAACACCCACTCAAACAACCATTCTCCGCTGAGTATTGTTTAGCCTGTACCCTGTTCCCAGTCTCTGTG
>NW_015537937.1:2339132-2339858 GCF_001515605.1 Sinocyclocheilus anshuiensis | reverse complement strand
CTAACTTTATTAGTTAAGCTAGTAGTTTTTGCTGTGGTATAGAAGTACTTAAAGTAAGTGTTCACTCATTTTTTTTTTTTGCTGATCCGAAAAATTATCCGATCCATGACTCAAAATCCGTAATATGATCTGAACCGTGAGTTTTGTGATCTGTTGCACCACTAATATTCATATAATTTAAATTATATATAAATATATTTAATACATAAATGTAACATATTTTTCTTAAATATATACATGCATGGGTAAATGATAACATTTCGTTTTGTTGTGTGATTTCTGCTGCCAGCTCGTTTCCAAGAATATGCCTACATAATGTTAAACACGACTTTAGTTTAAACCTTAAAATAAATAACATTTCTGCAATCGTTTAACCTTTACTTATTAAGTAATGCTTACTTTGATTGTCATGGGCCACAAAAGGCGTTTTCTCCGACATGCTGTGACTGACAATAGAACTATAAAATACACCAAAAACACAACATAATTACGAAATGAAACAATTGTATTAGTACGCTGTAATCCAAATCTTCCGAATCCATACGACTGTGAGGAACAAACCCAAATCCAAGCCTTTTTTCGGCGATCTGCTTCTCCATCCAGAGCAGCGAGTCCAGTCAGTGACTGTGAGCAGTAAAGCCCGCGCTGACTGATACGCTCTTTACAAATTCAAATGTTGCCGCTTCAAACGACAGGTTTTACGGCAGGATAATCGAACGCTCATTG
>NW_015537937.1:2323495-2338634 GCF_001515605.1 Sinocyclocheilus anshuiensis | reverse complement strand
CAGCCCTGCAGAGTTCAGCTCCAACCCTAATTAAAACTCACCTGCCTGTAGCTTTCTAGTAACCCTTCAGATCTTGATTAGGTTGTTCAGGTGTGTTTGATTAGGGTTGAAGCAAAACTTTGCAGGGCTGCGGCGATTAATCGTTTGACAGCACTAAAATAAATATATAATAATAACAATAAATCACAAATGAAAGGGTTCTAGGAGTGCAACATTTAAAATCAAAAATACAAATTATAAACATATTAAAAAAATATTGTTTTTAATTATATAATTTTTGTTTACAATATTGTAACATTTATTTATACCAGTTTGAAAACCCCTGCCAAAAGAGTTCCTATCTAAAATTAATTCACCCTACAATGAAAAAGCTGTCATCATTTACTCGCCCTCATCCCATTCGTTCATCTTCACATAGAATATTTGAATTGCAAACGTGAATGAGATTTGACAGCTGTGGCAGAGGGCAAGGCTCTCAATGAAAGGCAACTTTCAATCACTTTCAGTGACTTTTCCTCTCACAAAGCCAACATTTGACTTCAGAAGTCTTGAAACAAGTAATTCTTTTATGATATTTTGATGAGTACTTTTATGATCATTGTTGGCCCTTTTCGGAGCTTGTTGGCCCCAGGTCACTGTTGGTTGTCGCTGTATGGAAAAGAACAGTGTCAACATCTACGTTTGGGTTCTTCAGAAGAAAAAAAAGTCATACACCTCTGAAACAACATGAGGGTGAGTAAATGATTTAATGTTTAATTTAACCATATCTGTCCAAACACATACAATCCATGCAGTTAAAAGCCTGATGCTTTACTAGATCCGATCTAAGTCCCTCAGTTCCAGCAGTGGACAGCTGTGAGGTAAAAGCAGGGTCATGTTGCCCGTACATGATCGCTTGCTGCCTGAACCGTTCAGTTCACTGTTAAAGCTGGATAACAGGCAAGCCGCCGCACGGCCTTGTGAGTAATCTCTGCCTTTTAACAGTGCGGGCTGACCGAATGAACCATCCTACGATATCCCAGAATTCCCATGAGGTGGCACAGCCGTGGGAGAGGTAAACAAATACAAGGTTTGCGAGTGGGCTCTTGAGGGCTGTAAAGTTACGGTATCGGTACGGGAAGTGTGTGTGTGTGTACCTGTGTGGGCGCTGTTTGTTTTGTCTAAGTGTGTGTGGCCTCTGGAGGGTTGCTCACTCACGGACCCTCACCGAATAACAGTCTGATCCAAGCAAACCTTGAAATGGTAAGATGGACTATCAGGATGTGTGTATAACTTTGCTGTTTGTGTGCGTTATGAAAACAGAAACAGAGAAAAGGGGAATTCGAGTAAATCGAATCTGAACAGTGATGGATCAGTGTCCTTGTGGCAGCTTGAAAGCCAGGAGGGAAAAAATAATCGATGCGAGAAGTGTTGGCAAAAACAGTATAATCTCTACTTCCAGAAAAAAATTAATGTATGTGAGGCAAAGCAAAACACATTTGAAATAAATCCCAAAAATGAAAAATCTGTCGCCAGTTACTCACCCTCAATTTATTCCAAACCTGTATGAATTTCCTTTTTCTGTTGAACACAAAGATATTTTGAAGAATGTTGGTAGCCAAACAGTAGCTCTTATTTATTTATTTTTGACAACCAGCCACATTCTTCAAAATATCTTCTTTTATGTTCGGAAAGAGAAAGATATTCATTGAAACAACATAGGGGTGAGAAAATTATAACATTTTTGGGTGAACTATCCCTTTAAAAGAAATGTTCACCCAAAAAATTCAAATGATTTACTCATGTTATTCCAAATCTAGCTTGCTTTCTTCCAAGAAACACAAAATGTTCCATTCCTCTCATATGTACAATATTCGCTCGTCTTCTGAAATCATATAACAGATTTTTGTGAACATTTTGTGATTAAAATATAAGTCTCCAAACAGTCATCAAGTTCACTGAAAAGATTTAGTTCAAAATAATGATTCGTTCAAGAATGATATTGGACATCGCTACCTCTCATGAAATAGGCAAGGGGAAGAGCTAGAAGAGCTTAAATTTAAGTCTGTTCCTCACAAAGCTATCATATGGCTTCAGAAGACTTGGAATATAATGCATAAGTCATACTTTCATGATGCGTTTTATCAAAGCGCCAGTTTCCATTTAATTTAATTGCACGGAAAAGAGCGACCAGTTGCATTATTCAAAATTCCTTCTTTTGGAAGAAAGAAATGAAGTCATAAGGGTTTGGAACAACATGAGAGTGAGTAAATGATGACAGAAATCTCATTTTTGGGTGAACTATTCCTTTAATGTTACATTGAAAAGTATTCAACATACTTGTGTTTAATTTAATAAAACAGGGAACGCTAAGAACAAATAATAAAAAAGCAATCATAAAAAGCCATCTGTAGCTGACTCTTTCATTCAAGCAAATCCACTTCAACAGAATTAATTCCACTCTTCTAAAATAATGCCTCTCGCACGATTTATATTTGTTAAATGTAAGATTAATGCAAGCAGACACCCACGGGATGAATGTAACGTTCCACACAGCATCACGATTCAACAAATAATTTAGAGAAAACAAGATAAAAAGCAGAAACACTGTCCGTAACGGTGGTAAATCAAAATATAGCACTCCAGAACAGTGCAATTTTCATTTCATGATACATCTGTCATGATTTTTCACAGGAATTGCATATCTCCACGTTTAATTATACATACTGTCATTTTACTTTTGATTGCATCAGGTTGAATTGTTCTTTCCGGTAATTTAAAGAGACGGCGACTGTCAGACACTCGGTAAAAAACTCCGCCCTCCCATTTATGTTTTTCATCTTAAAAAGACAACATGAAATAGAAATTGTCCATTTCTGTTTCCTTAATAATTGTCTTCATTCTTACTGTGTACCACTTTCAGTTATTTAAAGAGAGAAAACATATTTTCATAATATTGCCTAATCAAGAATGTATATATTTTATATATATATATATATATATTCTTGATTATGCAATATTATGATTTTTTCTCTGCCTTCCAGCTCTGCCAACTCCCTCTATTTTATAAAGATACTCATTTATATGTATTTTTATATATTTACACCTTTATATTTATACATTTATAAAGATTTAAATATATAAAAATAAATACATATATATAAATAAAAATGCATGTTGTCTTTAAACACAGGCTTGATGATAACAGGCAGAAGGAGTGTATCATCGCCTCCTCAGAGACGGCAGAGCTGGAAGGCATTGCTCTGGAGGAGAAGAAGGAGGGATGAGAGAGAGAAGTGAGAAGAGAGAGGTGGGACTGTGGTGGAGGGGTGGGAGTGTAACATAGCTGGCATGATGAATGAGTTTACAGAGATCCTGGGCACAAATGAAAGCCCCTTTTTTTCTCCTGACTGCCAAAGCAACTCCCCACCCCTCCACCCCCACACCTCTGTAATGATGATTTATCTGTATTAGATGGACCCGTCCAATCTGGCACAGCGCTGCCATTAATACGGCAGGGCGCTGAGCCCTCCCCAGCCTGGGCTAGGGACGCTTGTCTCTCTGTCTGCTGAAATGACCACAATCACTCAATCCGACTCATGCCACAGGCTACGGCAGACAGAGCCGAGTACCAGCTCATATATCACATCTCGAACTGTGTTATACCATCAGAGATTTGCACATAATATCATACGCACGCATTCATGGACACGCGCTCTCGCATCAACACTAGCACAGTCATAATCACTGTGGGCATTTGGCATAATGTAATGTCATCCTTTGAATCTCTATAATAGAAGAGTTACTTTTTTCAATGCAAACACGCATTATTTTATGACAATATTCACTACCATTCAAAAGTTTGGGGTCAGTAAATTGATCAAAACTTGCAGTAACGATATGTACAGTGAAATATTTCTATTTAAAATAAATGCTGTTATTTTAAACTTATTGATCAGAATGAATAAACAAATAAATAAATAAATAAATAAGAGACTTTTTTTAATCAAACAATCAATCAATCAATCAATCTTACCATCCCCAAATTTTGTCCGGTATAAAAATATAATAAAATACATGATGAATGAGTTTACAGAGATCCTGGGCACAAATGAAAGCCCCTTTTTTTCTCTCCTGACTGCCAAAGCAACTCCCCACCCCTCAGCCCCCACACCTTTGTAATGATGATTTATCTGTATTAGATGGACCCGTCCAATCTGGCACAGCGCTGCCATTAATACGGCAGGGCGCTGGGCCCTCCCCAGCCTGGGCTAGGGACGCTTGTCTCTCTGTCTGCTGAAATGACCACAATCACTCAATCCGACTCATGCCACAGGCTACGGCAGACAGAGCCGAGTACCAGCTCATATATCACATCTCGAACTGTGTTATACCATCAGAGATTTGCACATAATATCATACGCACGCATTCATGGACACGCGCTCTCGCATCAACACTAGCACAGTCATAATCACTGTGGGCATTTGGCATAATGTAATGTCATCCTTTGAATCTCTATAATAGAAGAGTTACTTTTTTCAATGCAAACACGCATTATTTTATGACAATATTCACTACCATTCAAAAGTTTGGGGTCAGTAAATTGATCAAAACTTGCAGTAACGATATGTACAGTGAAATATTTCTATTTAAAATAAATGCTGTTATTTTAAACTTATTGATCAGAATGAATAAACAAATAAATAAATAAATAAGAGACTTTTTTTAATCAAACAATCAATCAATCAATCAATCTTACCATCCCCAAATTTTGACCGGTATAAAAATATAATAAAATATAAAATCTCTATCTCTCTTAATTTAAATACATTTTAATAGCTTTTAATGTCCTCATTATTTGATCCCACTAACTGCAAAAACCTAAATATTTAAACATGTTTTTAATCATTAAGAACAATTGGTTTTATTTATTATTATTTGTATTGATTGATTGATTGATTGACTGAATGGATTTATTTGTTATTTTATTGATTGATTAACAATTGGATTTATTTATTTATTTATTTTTAGCTACATATAAAATGTAGATCTAATTCGCAATAGTGAGTTACACTTTCTTCTTACAGAATAAAGATTTCATGCTTGGACCCCTAATTATCCTGTTCCCATAACATAGTCACATGTTCAACCTACAGATCCACATGACTCAGTGTCTACATTGCAAGCGTCTGGCATAGAAAAAGAGAAAGAGAACAAGGAGAGAAAGAGAGGCAATAATGCTGTATTGTAATTAGTTACTTTCAACAAAATGCAACAGATTTTAAACGTTCCCCTGAAAGCACACATACACAAAACACACATAACAAGAAATTCCCTCCACAAGACCGGAGGCGCACACAAATAAACAGCGAGAAAGAGGTCGACAGAAATGGCAATTTGAGGATTCGCAATCTCAGCCTGTCTATAAAATGGTGATGAAGCCATTAAAACTGTCCAGTGTGCTGGACAAAAGTCAAATTGTTTTGAAGCCCTCTGGCTTGCACTATAATGATCATGCTCATAAACTCTTGGACTGCACGCTTTCTTCAGCACAGATCTCGACTAGAGCCGAGTGCTTCTCCGGCTGGGATTTACAGGTCTGCTCAGACATGGGAGGGGTCACAAATACATCAGAGACATTCTCTGCTTTTACAGATTTCATTTGGAGACCTTCATTATCCAGTGTGGTTTATGCTACACCGCTGACTAAATTTCCCCTCAGGGATCAATAAAGTATCTCTAACTGTTATGGGCGAGAACTGGACCTGTTGTCAACCCAACACATTAATCTCAGACACAGTCAGAGAGGACAGAACATTAAGCACATGGATTAAGTTAGCCGCACATTTCGATCTAAGTGCATAGTTAAAAACTATGAAAGATGAAAGGCCAACAAACCAAATATGTGCACAACATGACTTATTTTTAGAGCTTATAAAGCAACTAAAGCTGAGCTACAAGCTACTCAGTTACAGTCAAGTTACCATTTGAAAAATTAGATCAATATACTACAAGATACTCACAAGAAGCAACTAACCTCAGTAACCCTGTCATTTTTCCTGATATTTTTCCCAATTTTTGATAGCGACTGTAGGGCAACCGTGAGAAAAAGAAGGGAAAATGGGATGGGAAAATGGTTGCAACCGAGACTTGACCTCCCATTTCCCACTTGAGCACCATGACTCGACACATCAAAGCACAAGTACTAACCGCAAGGCCTCCAACCTTGTCATTTTCAGAAAGGCACATGAGATTTAAACCAAAAAAGGAGGAAAAGAAAGATCAATATACTACAAGATACTCACAAGAAGCAACTAACCTCAGTAACCCTGTCATTTTTCCTGATATTTTTCCCAATTTTTGATAGCGACTGTAGGGCAACCGTGAGAAAAAGAAGGGAAAATGGGATGGGAAAATGGTTGCAACCGAGACTTGACCTCCCATTTCCCACTTGAGCACCATGACTCGACACATCAAAGCACAAGTACTAACCGCTAGGCCTCCAACCTTGTCATTTTCAGAAAGGCACATGAGATTTAAACCGAAAAAGGAGGAAAAGAAAAAGCAGCAGCAAAACAAAGGTATTCCATCATCCGTCACCGCAGCAATAATGGAACTCTACAGGATCCCAACATCCATTTCCCATCTATGACAAGGCTTTAAATAGCCTTGTATGTGCGGCTGGGTATATTTCGGTTTCGCTGCACATATGTGTGTGTGGGTTAAGAGTGTTCTTAAGCTGAATAATTCAGATGTGAGATGAGAGTAAACAGGGTTAGCAGGAGCAGTGGAGAGACCTATATCTGAACGGAAGAAAATAATTACCCCTCGACTAGGGCTGTGCAATATATCGAAATTATCGAAATACCGCAAATGTACATATCGCAATATGCATATCGCTACAGCTTGCAATATTTGGGGCCATGAACAAAATACAAAGAGAAAATCACTCACTGCTCTTACCTAAATAACTTTTGTAGCTTAAATAAGAATCAGTGCATATTAAATTCAAAGAGGAAATACTAAGCGGCGTTTTATTTTTCCTTTTTATTATTCAGTTCCTAAACTCATCTTAAAATTACATTTTTATGTAATGCTCGAGTAAAACACACACCGTTCACTTTCAGAAGTTATTGTAGGGGTGCTTTCTTATTAGAATCAGAATGAGCTTTATTCACCGCTTAAGTGTGCGCAAACACAAGGAATTTGTTGTGGTTTTACAGGAACTCTTGGTACATACATACATACTAATAACCATATATACAGTGGGGAAAATAATTATTTGATCCCCTGCTGATTTTATAAGTTTGGCCACTTACAAAAAAATTAAGGGTCTATAATTTTTATGGACAAGCTGCGTCTCTCTTTCCTCTCCGACAGTGAGTTTGACACGCATCCGCCTCCTGTCGATTACAGAGTCGAATGTCCGCGCGGGATTGCAGCTATTCCGCATACTTTTAATCATTCCTGCGCAAATGTGGCGAGCGCTTTATTGTAACATGAGAGCACAGTCACTAAATAAATAGGCCTAACATATATGCCTCTTAAATCACTGCTTATAAAAATTCAGTGTTTTCATATTTTGAATACCTCAAACTGAATTGAGGTCATTTGTTTTATAATTTTATTACTGACTGTGTACTTGTCTTTTTTGTAAATTCAATTCAGTTTGAAATAAAGCTTCCTTGTGCTGTAAGCTTTTTCAACAAAGTTACCCTTGTCATGAAATCAAAAATGACCCCTTACTTTTTTAGTGCACATTATTAGTCTTGTGGTGAACAACTGAACCATGCAAGTCAATACAATGGGAAAAAAATGTCTGCTGTCGCTTCCGCTCTGGAATGGCGTTCTTTGTTCAAAGTAGCTATTATCCACATAGATCTTTGATATGAATATGTTTTGGTAATTAATTAAATATCGCCGGCTAAAAAGTAACTAGTAACTAGTACTCTGAGTAGTTTTTGAGAGGAGTACTTTGTACTTTTACTTAAGTACTGTTTTGGCACCAGTACTTTTACTTGTAATTGAGTATTATTTCAGCAATGTAACAGTACTTGTACTTAAGTACAAATTTTCAGTACTCTTTCCACCACTGCGAATATCGCATTATTTAATGAGTTATCGCAGATCACATTTTTCTTCAATATCGCTCAGCCCTACCCTCGACTCAAGTTCACCATAAACACTGATCTCTGGCTCTCAACCTCCCTTTAATATAGTTGTATGGCTATTCTAACAGTTCATGGCCTGGAAATTCACTCCAAAGATGATTTCTTACTCTAAAAGAGCAAGGCATTCAAGACGCCTCCTACAAAAATATGGATTTACCAAGTTGACCGCTCTACGTGAAGCAAATACCTCATGACAAGCTTCCTATTCTCGAACATTTGCTGACTGACTTGCCTGGAAGCCCCCCCAATGAGCACTAGAAACGCTGTAAAAATGTGTCATATTTGGTTTATCATGTTACAGCGGCATAAAAGATTGAGACGGGGTGGTTTAGCGCTTAATGTATTGTGTTAATGACCATGAGTTACACAGAGAGAGAGTTTTGCCCAACAACCCAGTGCCTACTGCTGTTAGGACTCCAGCATGATGGCACTCATAAACAGCCATTCATTATATTGGTCTCCTGCTGAGAAAGAGAAAGAGACAGGACTGTCCAAATAAAAAAGACAAAAATTAATGGAAATATTTCTCACTTGGATCCCTAACACACACCTCCAAAAGAAAAATTTCTTATCCAGATGGTCATCAGCCGTAACCTCTGAAGCTTAATAAGGCAGTTGTGATGGTTACAGAGACCCTGTGTGCTCTTGAGCAAATCCAAGGCTGTTCAGTTTTATTAGAGCAACCAAATGTTCTGTACGAGAGAGAGAGAAACTGCAAACGGCCTCGAACAGTAAGCACTGAGCCAAGGTCCTCTGTACTATGAGACTGAACTCTCAAGGCAATAATAGCAGAACTTCTTGTTCCTCAAACAGCCTTCACGAACATGGTGGGCTGCAGAAAGATCTGCAGAAATTCACAACTCACAAAAAAAATATGCAGTGCTCTTAGTTTCATTACCATATTTATATCCATTCTGCAAATGTTCCAACATCATTAATACATAAAAAATGCAGGAAAGCGAACAGATTACCTGTTGGACTAAGAGTATTTTTTGCTGAAATAGAAGCGAGGGTTATTATCAAAAGCCCAAAAGCTCAAATTTACATAAAATATGTGATGCTTGTGTGATAAAGACAGCATGTAAACGTAAAGTCATTTTATGTTACATTTAATGTAGAAATCATTTTCACTCAGAAATTGCTTGTAAATTTCGGTAACACATTAGACTAAAGATTTTTTCTGCTTATTATTATTACTGCTTATTGATAGTTAGTAAGGTAGTTATGTTTAGGTATAAGGTTAAGGGATATAGAATACAGTGATGCAGAATAAGACATTAATATGTGCTTATAAACAGCCAAAATAAAGGCATTAATATGTATTAATAAACAGCAAAAATGCTACAGTAGTAATATCCATGCTAATAAGTAAGTGGGTAACACTTTACTTAAAGTATTTATGTATAATGCATTATAAAGGTAATTTTAATGCATTAATTATGCATTGTAATGCACCTTATAATGCCCTCATAAATAATTGTAACCACAGTTAAAACATTATATTACTAATCAATTCAGTGCTACAGATACAATGTATTACAATGCAAATTATGAATAATTCCAATGCATTATACCCTTTAATAACTCTTTATAATGATTTATACATAAAGTCTTTAAGTAAAGTGTTAACGAATAGTTACCTAATCTAAAGTGCTACCTAATAACTAACACTGAATTAAACAATAAAATTCTAACGTAGAAAGACTGTAATAATAATAGTATTTCCTTCTTATATATTCAACTTTGAATGATAATTTTTACAGTGTACTTGAGGTACAGCATCAAATTTTACTCGCGATTTGAGTCATCCAATAGCATTCAACCATGAAACCATGCCCCTCTCGAAGCATCCAGCACATAAGTCACATGCTATTGTGTCTATAGGCCATGCCTCTCTGCAAGCCACGCATCCTGCTCCTAAACCACACCCCCTTAGAGACATGAATGTTATAACGCATGCCCCTTACAAGTATCTAGCCTGTAGGCCATGCCCCTTCAAAAGCCACAGAGCTACACACGGTGTAAAACAAAGGTTAAATTCAAAATAAAATGATGTTCTTTCTATTCCTGCCATATTTTATAGTATGCTAGTGCTATTTTGAATTCAGACAGACTTTGGCATTTAGCTTTATTTGCCTGCTTAAATAATGTTTTGGTGTAATTAGAGGCAACTAAACACTTTCTCTCTTCTCTAAAAGCAAAACGACCCTTGCCCACATGGAATCTGTTAGTTTTTCACATTGACTGCATTGACTGTGTGGGAAACATTTGCAGAAGGGATATAAATATGGTAATTAACGTAAGAGTGCCACATTTTGGGTTGTGAATATCATCTGTTTAAAAATCTGCTGAACAGGTTTCACCACAAATGAAACCTGAGTTTGTGGTATGAAGTTCAGCAGACAAAAAAAAAAAACCTTTCTGAAAACTCAACACCAACAGAATGAGACCCTCCGTTCTGTTACTGAGGCAATCAATGGCTCTTTTGTGTAGAAATAGTAGATTTTATTACCTAAGGTCATATATGAAGAAGAACAGTTAACAAAATATGGCCTCTAAAATGTACACTTATTTTAGCAAAAATAAAGAAATTAAGAAAAAAAAAGATAATCTTGACTCAATTTAAGAATCTGACTGCAAAACACAATATACAAGATTTTTATCAACCACAAAAACACATATGAAATTCTGGGTCCGAATTCATGAAATATTTTTAAGAATATAATTGTTCTTTACACATTAGTATAGGGACCAATTCTCACTATTAACTAGCTGCTTATTAGCATGCCTATTATTAACTTATATAGTATATTAGTACTTATAAAGCACATATTCTACATTACCATATTCTACATCCCTAATCTTACCCAATACCTAAACTTAACAACTACCTTACTAACTATTAATAAGGAGCAAATTAGGAGTTTATTGAGACAAAATTCATACAGTAGTTAATGGTTTGTTAATAGCGAGGATGTGACCTTAAAATAACGTGACCATTTTTCTTAACTATTTTCTTTTCTTAATTATAAAAGGTTTAGAATATTTTGTATTCCAAAAGAATGTTCTTATCTTTATTTGTTTCTTCAGAAGAAAAGTTTCTTAACTTCTTAGGAATTCCTCAAGAACTGCACTTAGGAATTCTTACTACCTTCTTGGAATTTCTTAACTTCTTGGACATTTCTGAACTTCTTTAAGATTTTCGCCATTCTGGCCTCAGAAGTTGCTGTCAGGTCAGTTGAAGACCTTCAAAACCCTGCAGTAACATTGCATGCTCATCTCCAAATATGCCAGGTAAACACAATAACCCCTTCTGAGGAACTATTCAGGATGTGCAGACTGTCAGAGTTTTTGAGTAGCATTACAGCAAGACTTAGGCACCTCTAAATGTCACAAGTAGCTCCTGTTCACATTACATGACATCTCTTACTGTTCAAGTCGGTTCTTATGAACTGCAAAGTGGACCAGAGTTTATGCCAGCAGTCAAAAGTTTAGCTCTGTGAAACTAGACACAGCGGGACACTCAGTCTATGGAAAAACTTGTCTTGTTTTTTAGGACAGGACATGACGCGCCTTAAATCACCTCCTCAAAGTGGCCTCGGCTGAGTAGTGTGTATACGTAGAGCTGTTGCTAAGTATAAAAGAGAACAAGACATTAAATATACAAGAAAGAAGGGCAGATATTCTCGTGTACATCCACTTAAGTGATCTAAAGGCAGAAAATGCAGCGAGAACATCTATTCTCACAGAGAGGGGGAAAAGCCTGTGCGCGCTGCCACTTGTCACTAAGTGTTAACTCACTACTAGTTACAAGTCCATCGGCAACAGACTTCACAAACGCACACTCTCGTCCATTTGTGTTCTTAAGTGACCCAAAGCACTTAACACTGAAAAAATCACTTTAAAACACACACACGCGTACTGCACCCTGAAGTGTGCGAGGGATAGCACTTTATGTAGCACTGCTGCGGGCCATCGCTCTTTGGAGAACAGTGCTCTTAATGTGCACAAGCAGAGACGACATAGCGTACATGAGTGCCACCTTCTCTCTCGCTTTTCCTCTTGATAATTTGGTGCAAAACTACACTTAACCTTGAGTTCATCCTAAAATAAACCAGCAGTGCACACTGAAAACATTCAAATACTAGATTTTTACATTTTTTGACTGGCGCTTGTTGGTGCAAAACTTACAGTCAATGCTGGGTGTTTTTAGTGACACACACACACACACATATATATATACATACATACATATCTGGGTAGTAACTGAGTACATGTAATATGGATTACATATTCAGATTCAAAAAATTAAAGGGTTAGTTCACCCAAAAATGAAAATTCTACCATTAATTACTCACCCTCGTGTTGTTCCAAACCCGTAAGACCTTCGTTCATCTTCGGAACACAATTTAAGATATTTTTGATGAAATCTGAGGGCTCTCTGACCCTCCCATAGACAGCAAGGTAACTACCACGTTCAAGGTCCAGAAAAGTACCAAGATGATCGACAAAGTAGTCCGTGTGACATCAGACAGTATCATGACGACAGTATCATGACGCAAGCATGTGGCGGCGATGACTCAGATCCGGCGTAATGACGTCATCACGCCAGATCTGGGTCAGCGCCTGCGCCGCCACACGCTAGCGTCATGGTACTGTCGTGAATGCGCGCCCACAAGTGACGCAGTAGAGATGAAAATGTGGAATAAAGTCGCTATTTTTGTTTTCTTTGCGCAGAGCCCTCATATTTAATCAAAAATAACTTCATTTGTGTTCCGAAGATGAACGAAGGTCTTACAGGTTTGGAAAAACACGAGGGTGAGTAATTAATGACAGAATTTTCATTTTTGGGTGAACTAACCCTTTAAGTACTTATAATTAGATTATATTATGTTTAAAAATGTTCATAATCAGATTACAGTTATTTTTTTATGGATTACATGATTACATGTCATGCACACAATGGCAATAAATTATTCACAACTTAATGATTCACCCCAATTCTTATTTTTTAATTGTTTAGGTTTTTTCTTTTCTCTTTTTTCCTTTCTAAATTTACCTACTGTAATGTAATGTTTAATGCATTTAACGATACTACACTCTAAAAAATGCTGGGTTAAATACAACCCAGTGCTGGGTAAAATAGGGACAAACCCAGCAATTGGGTTGTTTTGACCCAGCGGTTTGGTTAAATGTTTAACCCAACCTTCTGGGTAGTAACCCAACTGCTGGGTCAAAATAACCCAATTGCTGGGTTTGTCCCTATTTTACCCAGCACTGGATTGTATTTAACCCAGCATTTTTTAGAGTGTAATAACAAGGGATTGGAATATATTTTCAGTCTCATTTTTTTTAAATCTGATTTACGAGTGATAAATGAATATAACTTTGGAATATAAAAACCACCTCTCTTGAACGTGGAAAACCTCAAGTGAAGATGGTTGAGAAAAAGAACACAGATGAAATATTTCCGGACCATACGTGTGTCCCCCAGTTGTTTTTTTGTCTTTCTTTTCTGCCTTTTTCTACTGACAGATTTTATTATAAAAGAGAGAGCAGGGTGTCCCTAAGGAAATATGCAGCGTCTGTACAATATCTGCTCTTAGACATCAATAAACGTCTGGACTTCACTTCTCAAATATGATTCAGCAACAGACAGATGGCGTCTGCAGCTTCAGCGAGTTCTTCAGGCTTATCAGCTGAATGAATCTCAGGCTGCGCATTCATTAGTGAGGTGGAAATGTGGCACATATAGCAGGTCAGCAGTAGGTACGTTCTGCTAGAGTAACACCTATTTGACACTACACACATAAGCAGCACCTATAGCAAAGCAGAGCAGGCTCACATGATTTCACACTGTGACTATATAGAAATAACAAAATTATAACATGCAGGACAGTGCTACATACAGTACACACGTAGTACTATTAATGTAAACAAATAATATCGGTGCCAATATACTTTAATATAAGTGTATTTTGTTTTAAGGCACAGACAGATATTTTTACTTGTTTTGATGAAAAATAAATAAGTCACTACACTAATGTTTTAAAATCTGGGGTCAGTATGATTTTTTCTTAAAAAAAAATGCATATTTTTATTCAGTAAGTATGCATAAATACACTGACAATTTTACAAATGATTTCTATTTTAAATAAATGCTGTTCTTTGGCACTTTCTATTCATCAAAAAATACTGAAATAAGAAATGTATCATGGTTTCCACAAAAATATTAAGTAGCAAAAACGGTTTTCAAAGCTGATACTATATATAATAAATGTATAATAATAAATCAATATATATTGATAAACATATAATAAATATTTATTTAGCAGCAAAGCATATTAGAATGATTTCTAAAGGATCATGTGACACTGAAGACTGGAGTAATTATGCTGAAAATGTAGCTTTGCATCACAGGAATAAATTACATTTTAAAATATATTCAAATAGAAAACCGTTATTTTAAATTGGATTATTATTTTACAAGATGTACTGTATTTTTTATCTAATAAATGCAGCCTTAGTGAGCATTTGAAAAAAATATACGTTTCAAAATAACAATATACTGGCAAATGTTTTTAACAAGAGTGTATAAAAATAAAATGTATCTTGTTTTTGGGATGTCTAGATATTCTAACTGGGGAACAAAAAAAACAAAAAAAACACTGATTAAGTACATTTTTCTTTGCAGTGTAGGGCCAAGCAACAGACTTCCCAAAGCAAGAATGAGTGGGTGAGATGAGAAAAGAGAGGGGAAAATGAAAGATGAATAAAGAGGGAATGGAACGAAGGGCATCTGAAAAGCTGCAGGCACATGGACGGCTGTGATTGAGCTGAGAGAAAACAGCAAAAGATAGTGACCGTCCTTGTTTAGCTTGTCAGAGAGAAGGATGGAGGGCTAAATTGCTTTCAAAAGAACAGAAGAGCAAAAGACTGGGTAGACTTCAATTAAGGCCTTTTTTAATCTCCCTCACACACACACACA
>NW_015537937.1:2317212-2323352 GCF_001515605.1 Sinocyclocheilus anshuiensis | reverse complement strand
CTCCCTCACACACACACACACACACACACACACACACACACACACACACACACACATACTTTTTATACTACTGCAGAGCAGGCATCTCAATTGGTACATCCAGAGAAACCACTGAAGGGAATCGTGAGGCACAGAGACAACATTTTTTTTCATTCAATAAAAGCATGGACGCTGTCAAGCTCCAAAAATGACCAAAAGGTAGAGTTAAAAACATTTTGTATTTTTGTGTTCAATGGATGAAAAAACAGTAGAGCTAAGAGTAAAGAAAAAAACAGTCTCATAAACTGGTACTCCTCGTGGTCAAAAATGACCGCATTGGAAACAAATGGAAAGCAAATTTCATCTAGTGAAGACATTTGCCACTGCACCCACAGTGACAACAAAATCTTACTGAAAGCTCATTCTTTTAAATATCAACCTCAAATTTGGAACACAGCTTGTTTAGATTTATGGCTTTGATTTTCTTGCAGTTTTAGAGTAACATGTTTTGAAAAATACGCATTTCATAAAAATTTGAAAACAGTATTTTTGTGCATTTTTCATAACAACAAACTTCTTTGCATTTCTTTTTTTTTCCCACTTCAGCAATAATTTGTCAAGTGTCTTCTTTAAAAAGAGACTTAAGTCTGTGCTCCAAAGCATTTAAGATTTACATCAGATTAAGTTGGAAATTTCATTTTCAGGTCTATGCTGATTAACAGGTAATAAATCGATTATAACTACTGCATAAATAGAATTAAGAATGATAAAAAAAATCCCCTAAAATTGCACAATATTAAATACAACTAAAATACAGTATATTCATTTCATCAAATTAAGAGAAAATAATCAAATAAAAAAAAATAAAAAATATGCACCAGAGGGTTAAGCTGCTTTCTGATGTTTTTGCTAAAAGTGTGTAGTGTTTTTAAGCTAAAGTAATGATGACGCTCTAGTAAGACATCTTGGGGAGTTTTCTAGGTTTGTAGGTTAAGGATACAAACACACTCGGCTAAATTTGTTTAACATGTTTGCATGCGGCTGTCATAAACACCCAGTGGTACTGCTCTTGTTGCATTATGGTGCAAAAAAGCAGGCTGAATCAAAGTGACAATTAAGAGTCTCTCACATGACACAGCCCTGATAATTAATTCAGATTCATATGGACCGAGTGTCTGCTTTCCCTTCCAAATCACCCAGAGCCCACACGATCAATACGTTCACACATGCTAAAGTACGACTGCTGTGACAGCAGAAAGGGGAATCATGGCATAGCACATACTTCGTATAATCAAGAGCACATCTCTAAGTCTCCAGAGAGCATTACACGCACACATACACAGACTGGGATGATGAATTAAATATGGGCTGCTGAAGAAGCAGCCGACCTCTGACCTCTGGGTGAGGGACGGGGCAAGCAGGCGTGAAAGGTAATCGCAGAGACAGAGGGGAACAATCGGCCATTCGAGCTCAAGATACGTGCATGAGCCTTTTTACTAGGAGTGTCCGGATGAGGTCTGCAAGGATTTGGGGATTTTAGGGATTTCTTTAGGAGAAAAGGAGAGGGGGGCTAATGGAAAGCTAGACGTATTAGAGAAAGACGGATGTGGGCGCGCTGGAGGGGGCAGCTGTGAGAATTCGCCAAATGGTGTGAATGAATCGTGAACGCAGTCAATAGTGCGTGTGAAGGACGAGCAGGGTTAAACCTCCACATGTGACCCAAAAGAGAGAATGAAGTGAGGAGAAAAGAGGATGAGGAAGAAAACGCAAAAGAAATGGAGAGATACAAAACCGCTCCATTCAGCAAAACAAAATATCTCACAGTGTAAATAGAGAGGGAAAAAAAACTGATCCCAGAAAAGACCTATGATATACAATGAATGAACGAACGAAAGAAAGTAAATAAATAAATAAAATTAGTATAATAATATACATTATCTGAAATAAATGTGAGTGGTGCTTATCCATGAAAAACATGCCACCACAAAGTGAAAAACTTACTAGAAAAAATAAACAAATAAAATTTAATTTAATAAAATATCTTTAAATAAATAAATATGAGTAGTGTTTATCCATTGAAAATATGCCATCACGAAGTGACAAAGTTAATATAAATAAATAAATTAAATTTGTATAATAATATATATTAACTGTAATAAATGTGAGTGGTGTTTATCCATGACAAAAATGCCACCACGAAGTGATAAAGTTAATGGAAAAAATAAACAAATAAAATGTAATGTATGTAAACAAATAAATAAATGTGAGTAGTCATTATCCATGAAAACATCACCACGAAGCAACAAAGTTAATAGAAAAAATGTAATTAATAAAATTGAATATATAAAATATATAAAAATATATCAAATTAAATAAATAAATGAAATCAAATTTATTTACTTACTTACTTAATTTATTTAAACTGTGCTTGTCCATGAAAGACACCACAAATGGACAAAAAATAATATTAATTAAAAATTTAATTAATTAAAAATATTAACATAAATCAAATAAAATTGTACAGTATCTATACTAGGTGTGAGTGGTGCTTGTCCATGAAAAACATTCCACCACGAAGTGACAAAGTTTGATACTTGGTGTTTGTTGAAATCCTTCAGCTTGAGCAGTAGTAATGGTAATGCTTGCCTCAGCAAACCACACTAATTAGAGGGAGGAATATGGCTGTAGCATGATGAGCTAATGAATTTTCTCTCACTACATTTCCTGTCCATCACTGTCAGACGCGTGTGTCATACACTCGCGTGGGTGTGCGTGTGTGGCCTCCGCTGACCATCTGTGGATGGTACTTTTATTATTAATTTTAAAGCACAGCTGGTCGAATGGACAGACAGAGAGAGAGAGAGAGAGAGAGAGAGAGAGAGAGACTTCTGGGATATCATAGAAACATTTTCTGCCTATATAACATAGCTCACTCCAGTTATTGTTAATAGTAAAATCAAATTAAATTACATTTTTAGACCATCTTTAAACAATTAACTTTCAGAATTTAAATTTATTTTTAATATACAATTTCATTTTTAATGTACTTAATTTATTTTAATTTACAATTACATTTTTAATTTGCTTAATTTATTTTAATTTACAATTGAATAAGAATAAATTAATGGCTAATTTACACCTGATTAAGCAAGTTACAAAAATTTCCATGAAGCAACAATCACAGATCATCAGAATGTATTTTGATGTTGCATAGTAACATGAACTGAAATTATTTTAGTCCAATGAGATTTCAGTGTGGGTGGGGCAACACCGGTTATACTGATTAGGAAAAAAAAAAATTTGCTCACTGATAAAATCAGCAAGTCGCTGTGCTATTGGGCTAACAGACGTTTCTATTTGACAACAGCAACACGAACAAGCACCCGTGTATCACTTTCTACAGAAGCTCAATGAGAAATGGAAAACAATCTCTTGTGCACTTATTGAGAGTTCAAGGAAAGCTTTATATTTCTCTGCAGGTTGAGCAGTGCTGCGGCTGTCATTACAGTAGCCCGCTCTCCTCCGGACCACATTTATACCAATTCAGAGGTGTTTTTTTCCTTTAAGTGGACCCATTATGTCATTAAGTCCTTCTAAATGTGAACTGCAGAGTGAAATGCGCATGCCGATTGCGACGAGGGTTTCATTTTGTGCCTTTTGGTAGGGAGATAAAGAAGTGTGTGCTTGTGTGTGACGTTGATCTCTTCATTTCAGCATTCAGACACGGCACCTGTAGTACAAACATATTTTATGGCATATTTCAGAGCTAATCTGAAAGCATTTAGTCTCTCTTTCTCTAGTAAGCTGTTGCTGAAGGGTGAATAGAAGGAGGTTTCGGTTTAAAGTGCTTTTCTAGAAATCAAAGGCACACCGTAAGTGTTTTAACACAGTGTGAGCAGTTCTGCAGGTCATGTATTGATGCAAACACACTCACACACACACACACACACACACACACACACACACACACACTCACCCCTGATGAAGGGTACGCCGTCCACCCGAGCTCTGCTGTGGCGGTCCGGGTGTCCATTAATGTTTCTGAAAAGCACACAAAACAAAGTTTTATGAAGAATCATGAAAATGTATGTTGCAGGTATTCATTTAGAACTGTGGTATCTTAACAGAGAAAAACTGAACTGGGTGTTTCAGATAAGGGAGGAATGCACAATAGAGGGCAGGAATGAAAAGCATTGCTCTAGAATTCAAACTCTCCGCAGTGCCACTTTTGCACCACAGTGGCCCTGTGTTTCTGAAGATGGATAGAGGATAAGTTGTCTGTGTCCTTAAAGTGGTCAGCTCTTGTCTGACCTTATCAAGGGAGATATCTTTGACCAGCCGGGAGAATAATCCACATACACACACTCCACCAAACACTGATAAGATGGTTGAAAGCGATAGTGAACCTGGATTGATACCTGACTTTAACATCAATGACATCAACAATAACATCAATTCAACAAAACAGGTGCCATTTGTGTCCCTCATACCTACAGTATGTGCGTAAAAAAAAAAATGTATAGCTGATTTACAGAAATTTTTCAATAGTACAAAATAAATAAATAAATAAATAAATAAAATAAAATAAAATGTATTCTTTAGTAACTTTGTTCTGTTTTTTTTCTCTCATGGAGATGAAATTTAACATCATAGAACATTCAAGGGATCCACACAAAATGTCAGTTTTTTTTTTTTTTTTACAAAATAAATAAAAATAATACTTTTATTTTTAGCAGTTCTCTCTCGCTCTCTCTCTCTCACTCTCTCTCTTATTTAATGAACATATATTTTTGGTCTGTCCTCTTGTCAATGTCAGTGAAAAAGTGTATGTATGTATTTATTTACTTATTCTAACTAAATAAGTTTCTTCATTTCATTAAGATTTTTGGTCTTTCTTCTTGTTTCCAATTTCTCCTTGCCATAATAGCTAAATGCACAACGTCAAAGCTTTTTTCTTCCTTTAAAATACTGAACTATTCCATAATTTTAAATAAATAAATATTCTGAAATATGATCACTTAAGAGTAGATAGATACTACAAATATTAGCATCAAATTCTCTTCCCAAGAGGTACAGCTCATATGAAAGAATCAGATCTCAGTGAATCTCAGTGAATATTTAATATCATCCAAAAACTTTCTTTAATCACTTTATCAAACTGAAAACCAATGGAACCTCAAAAGCACCCTTTTCATTGAGTAACCAATTTGTATTCAGTCTGCAATATTGTTTTATGCTCCTTTTTGCACACATGAGTAATGGCTCTGAAAAGTAAACTGCACGTCAGTACGATGACGTTCACTTCAGTTCTGCTGCGCTGTGGGGGCTTCCTGCACTATGACATCGTTAAAGTACCACAACAAGTTTCTGAAGTCAAACCACATCAGTGTAAACAGATCTACATCCAACTCCTAAACCAACCAACAGCCATTCTCCTTCTACCCTTCCCTCTGGGTCCGTCACATAAGTGATGTCACAGGAGAGAGAAAAGATGAAGAATATCCACTCTTTCCACAAAACACAATCCGACGCTACGCACCGGAAGCCAACTGTCATTTCCACTCTCCTCTCACTCTCTGCGTCCCTCACATCTACATCTCTCTGGAGTTAATCATACACTCTTCTCCTTTGACGTTTCTCTATATTTCAAGAGGAAGAAAGAGAAGATGAAGTAAGAAAGCCTTGCTCTCTTTCAGATAGACGAGGAGAAGCAGATGACAAGCACTCGAGCCTCCCGCTGATGGATTCATAACATGATGTATAATTCTGCGATAACATGACACTCTCCTCCCCGGCCGTCAATAACTCACCGCCGGCTGATCGAGAAAACACAGACTCACTCGAATGAATGGTAACGCATATTGTCAAACGCTTCAGGAAAGCATCAATAAGGCTCATAAAGTTTTTATCCGAGTCAGTGGCAGCCGGTAATGCCAAGTTAACTTCCTCAAACACAACAAATCCAATTCAAATCAGCGTTCCTCTGTCTAACCATGTTTATTCTCTGTATGCAGGCAAAATTTCAAAGCCCTGAGCTGCATACTTGGGATTTTAGACTCATATTCAATGGTTCCAAGTGGCAGACAGCAAAATAAAACTATCTTTTAAGGCACGAGTGTAATGAAAACAATTTAAAATAATAATTAATAATTCATGAAAAT
>NW_015537937.1:2305911-2317090 GCF_001515605.1 Sinocyclocheilus anshuiensis | reverse complement strand
AATGAAAACAGACCCCACAGTGCACTGCAAGCTCAGTCAAGAGTCAAGAGTCGAGATGAATATTTTATTCAGTACTAAAAAATACTGTTCAAAATTTGGAGTCATTTTTTTTTTTTATTAATTAATTAAAAAAATGAAATAAGTCTCTTTAATACAGTATTATTTTGAAGTATTATTACGATTTTAAATCAGGTATTTAAATATATTAATAGCATATTTTTTATAACAAACATTGTTCAGTCAAACCCTACCCATAATTCAAACTTGCGGGAGCTCATTTTCATGAAAATAAAATAAAATAAATATAAATAAAATATAAAATACTTAGTCACAAGCTACTTCAAATAAATATTTCAATTAAATTAAATTAAAACATCATGCCAAGCTTAAACTACTTGAAAAATAAAGTTAATTTAAAATAATAATAATAATAAAATAAATAAATAAGCATCACAAGCTACTTAAATATTGAAATGAACATAAATTAAAATAGCACGTAAAGTCACAAGATACTTAAAAGTATAAAATTAAATTTTAACAGCAAAAATCAAGACTTGCGAGAAAAAGATTACATTAACATGAGTGATTCTGTTGTTATTGATCGGTGATGATTGATGAAGCCTGTTGAAGATGTTGGAGATAATAAGCAGAAGATCAATCATTCATTGATTGATTATGACATAACTGGGAGAGCGGAGAGTTAGGAGCCAATCAGAGACACTCTTTACAGCTGTGGGCAGGGCATGGGGTGATTATTGGAGATATTGAATGCCTAGACTGAAAAAATGCACACACAAACACAATACAACACACACACTGTGGTTCAGCTCTGTTATTAAACACACACAGCATAATTCAATTGCTCTAAATAGCACAGGCTGTGCGGTTCCTCCAGCACCTGGTGTCTCAGAGGAGACAGACCTCTGTACATTACTTCCCTCAGGAGATACATCCTCCCCCTGAGAAATCACTCTCATTCGGCGTGTGTGAGGGGAACGGGCCGCTGGTTCAGAGCTTAATGCTTTTTGAGGTCATATCAGCTTCCAGCTCATTAATATGCAACACGTGGCCTATAACAAATTAGCATAATGGCACAAAGGGATCATGGAATCTTGTTAGGATGCAAAACGCCAACAAAGAGATACAAAACAGAGCCCACCAGAGAAAGCAGAGAGTAGGAAGGTGCGAGCACACTGAGTAGATCAAATATTTCATGCATAATAGTAAAGCCAATCTCATTTACACACGGTGACCCTCTTTACCTCTGTCATTACACACAAGTTTGCTTGCTGTTTTCTGTTCTCTTTGTGTTTAGAGCTTCACTGAACAATTTTTCTTTTCCCTTCCCTGCACCCGTCGTGTCCAGCTGAAACCTGGCATGCCGTAATCGGTTACGATGCAAAACCCAACAGTGTTTTCAGTCACTGACATCAAATAAGGATACACAGTATTACACTTCTGGCCGATATAATAAAAAAAAAAAATAATAATTACTTTCAATGTATAGATGAAAAATTATAAAGAAATAAACCAAATATTAAAAACAGAATGTATATAAATTATATTAAATAAATGCATACACTACGGTGTACAAAAATTTAGATACGAATAAACATTTTGTGAAAATCTATTCTGAAACTTGCTAAAGATTACATTTAACAGTGTTATTAATATTTTTGTCTTTTTAAATATTAATTTTAAGTGAGTATTAGATGACAAAGCAATCAAAAAATGTCTATAATATTATACAGTATACAATTTTATATTATTATTGTATTAAACGTGAACAGATACATATAATATATAATAATATAATAATATAATCCTTTAAAAAAATTAATAGGTGTAAGATGGCAAGATAGCGATCTAAAAATCTAAAAATTAAGTATGAAAAACAAAGATGAGCATCTCTCGCTCTCTCTGCATATATATATATATATATATACATATATGTATATATATGTCACAAATATATATAAGCAATATTAGCAACAAAAAAAAGCTAAAGTACATTAAAGCATTTAAATGAGCAAAATCTTTGTAAATATATTTGTTATCATACAATTAATTATGTATATTACAAATAAAACAAAAATAAATTAAATAAACAAATAATAATAATAATAATAATAACCATAACATAAAGCACCAGTTTCTGGTTAAATAAGCAGTGCAAAGTCTGCAAACATTTACAAAATATCTCTTTTTGTGTTCTAAGAAAGGAAAAATGCCATACAGCCACAGGTTGGTAAATGATGACAGAATTTTTTATTTTATTTTATTTATTTTTTTTGGTGAACTATCCGTTTAAGAGCTTCATTTAGCAGTTTATCTTCATTTCATCCCTAAGACACGATTACAGTACATACAGTATATCTCTGTTATCTGTGAATGTACTGTAGAAAACCCACCTTTCCTAAAGCACCAGCTCACTGGTTTTATTAAATCCGAGCAGAACTCCACTCCCAAAAACTGCAGAGCTGCAGTGCAATAAGCAGAGAGTCTGTTTTAATCAGAAGTTTGGTCCTGAGAGCCTGAGTGATGTCACGGCTCTTAAATAGAGCTGGGTAAATAAGCTGATTCATCTCAGTGGGTCAGAGCGCCACGGCTTCAGTGACAGCAGAGCTATGACCTTCACCACGGACACAGCTGCATCATTCACCCACTGGCAGGTGAGGTCAGTGACCCACGACCCCAGAGCGCTCGAGACGCCTCTTTCGGCCTGTCGTATTTACACCAGGCGTTCAGGGCTAAGACTTTAATATTTAATGCAGGATAGTGCCAGTACTGTACAGAAAGAGCACATTAAACATTGAGCAGGCCTCCGCTCTCCAATCAGTACTGTGGTTCTCACCATGAAATTGCTCACCTGAATACACACACACACACACACACACACACACACACAGGTGCAACATCCACACAAACAGGTCCAGAGAAGCGTGGAATGATATTGACCAAAACCGTGCACAAGTACACAGAGTTTCTGGGCTACACATAAACAAGTCTGTCCCGGGAGTTTCACAGCGCTTGTACAGCGGTAGAATCTACTTTACAACTGTAGTGCACCATGCTACAAGCTACTTCAAATTTAAAGTAGTTCAACGACAGTCAAGTTCCTCTTCTAAAAAATAAATACTACAAGAAATAAACAAAAACGTAGGTAAACTACAATAAAGCTTTTAAGGGGGAAAAGTTTTAAAATATATCGGTGTGATCATATAATTTATTAGCTAGAAAAAATATGTATATTATATATAATTATATAATATATAATTTTATATAATTATATATAATTTATTGAATTATCAAGTATATAAAATACACTAAAGATTAAGGTGGCAAACTCTTTTAAAAATATGTGACCCTGGAGCACAAAACCAGTCATAAGGGTCAATTTTTCAAAATTGAGATTTATACATCATCTGAAAGCTGAATAAATAAGCTTTTTTTGTTAGGATAGCACAATATCTGGCCGAGATACAACTATTTGAAAATCTGGAATCTGAGGGTGCAAAAAAATCTAAATATTGAGAAAATTGCCTTTAAAGTTGTCCAAATTAAGTTCTTAGCTATGCATATTACTAATCAAAAATTAAGTTTTGATATATTTACGGTAGGAAATTTACAAAATATCTTCATGGAACATGATCTTTACTTAATATCCTAATGATTTTTGGCATAAAAGAAAAATCAATAATTTTGACCCATACAATGTATTTTTGGCTATTGCTACAAATACTGTATACCCCAGCAACTCAAGACTGGTTTTGTGGTCCAGGGTCACATATATTTGTGTGATCATAAAAGCTTTAACTTGACTTTTTGTTTATTTTTTAATTTATTATTTAACTATAATTTTTAATAAATTATATATATAATTAATATATACATAATTAAATCATTAAATACAAATTTGAATAAATAATAAATAAATAAATAAATAAATAAATAAATAATTTATCCATTCATTCATTCATTTTTTTTCTTCCACATTTCATTTTCAGGGTTAAGGTTGTCAGCACGTAACCCTGAAAATGAAATGAAAATGAATTATTTAAATACATATATAAATAAACGCATAAATGCATAAATGAATGAATGAATTAATATTTATTTATGCATTTATTTATGTATTTAGTTATTTAATTATGTAATTAACATACATATATATTTGATCATTTATTTAATGATTTAATTTTGAGTAATTGGCCCTCCATAGCATAAAAGATGAATGAATGAATAAATATATTGAGAAATTGATTAATATTCCCATAATTTTTTATGGACACAGCTGGTTGGGGGTAAAAGGAAAAAAAAAAACATGCTAAAGCTGTGACTAATTGCAAGTATATAATTAAAATGAAATCAACGATGTATTTTTCTCTGCCTAAAAAAAAAAAAAAAGAGTTTTCTCGTGCTGAATTTTGAGGGTGAAAGCAGCCGAATGGATAAATTTACACTAATACAAAAAATAAATAAATAAATAAAACAAAAGTGAGTCTACAACTGATGGACTGCACCATTTATCACATCCTAAATATTTTGTCACAAAAAGACGCAAAATACACACAGAGTTCAGAGTTCAAACCAGTTCATTAACATCAACCGAACAAAACGATTCCCTAATATGAATCAAACAGATCAGTCCAACACTACAATGAAGAGAGGGAAAATATTTTGACAATTTCTGACATTGCTTTATCTCAGGCTGGTTTTCGACATCATTGTTCTTTCATTTATAGATATATTAAAGTGAATATGGTTCAGTCTCTAGTTAGGGAACAGCCAGATGGGGTGAAACAGGTCTCACATCAGCCACGACCAAACCACACACACTTATCAGATACTTCAACACCTGTCCCTCCCTCTGACGGGGTGAAAATGAATCCTGAGCACATCTGAGCGTCTGTGTGTGTGACATATGAGAGGAAATCCTTAGCGGTGGCTGCTAGAGTCACACATCGAAGAACGGGGGAAATCAGTAAGTGTGAAAGAGCAGGAAAGGAGGAGTGTGAGAGAAGGAACACGCTACAACTGATCGATTTCAACCCTCAAGAACAATGAACAATGGAGCAACAGCTTATTATTAGAATTCTTGTAAAAAAGCAGAAGCAGCGAAACAGACACAGGTCAATATGACTGAAAAATTGGATCTTTGAGAGGATCAAAGCCATTTCGTTTACACTAATTACTTCTAAACGACACTTGTTAATTGCAGTTTGGTAAGAAGTTATTGTTCAAATTGTCAGGGTTTGTAACAGATAAATATGACTCTAGTCATGGATTTTCTGATGCACATTAGACACACAGTTAGGGCTGCACGATAAATCGAAATGGAATCGAGATTGCGATTCGACTGACGTTATGAAGTGAGTTTGGAGTAAAAATATGTTATTAAATGTGGTATTTTCACATGCTTTCAGATGGAGCAGCATTTACTTCACAGAGCTGTAGTTCACTGAGAAGTATTATCGCGAACGATTTCTTCGATTTCATAATCGCGTTATAAAATTCATTACTATCAAAATGCGCATGACAATCGCATTCGATTAATCGTGCAGCCCTACACACAGTAGTTGTTTTCGAAACAAGCTGCAAAGTCTTTACACAATTTTGTGGAGTCAGGTTCAGGCTGAACATATTCAACAAACATATTCAAGGACGAGTGGTTCACTGAGATTTAATATTTTGTCTAAATAAATAAAAAATGAAAACACTAAAAACTAAAATTAATCACTTTGAAAGCTACAAGTGAATTAAGGCATGACAACATTATAATGTACAGTATGAAAAATGAATGTTCATTTTGAGACCAATGAACAGTGTTATTAAATTATTCATGCTTTTAAAATTCAACTTCAAAAAGAGCGTTAAAGGATGACAAAGACAACTAAAGTAAAAACTGCGAAAATTATGCACAATAAAATAGTATAAAATACTATAAAATAGTTCCGTATCTATACTAATGTTCAAAAGTTTGAAGTCATAAGACTTTTATTAGATTTTAGAAATGAATACTTTCATTCAGCAAGGATGAATAAATTTGATCAAAAGATGTTTAAATGGGCTTACATTTTTTAAATTCTATATATTTTTTTTTTTTCCTACATTGTTTTTTTTTTTATCCTGGGAAAATGTACCACATTCCTATAAAAAATGAAATAAATAAATAAATAAAACAGCACAACTGTTTTCAACATTGATAATAAGAAATGTTTCTTGAGTAGCAAATCAGCATATTAGAATGATTTCTGAAGGATCATTGAAGGATCACTGAAGACTGCAGTAATGATTTTGAAAATGTAGCTTTGCATCACAGGAATAAATTACATATTAAAATATATTACAATAGAAAACAGCTATTTTAAATAGTAATACTATTTAAAAAAATATAGAGAGTTTACTGTATTTTTTTAGTAAAATTTTAAATGCAGCCTTGATGATCATAAGAGACTTTTTCCAAAACTAAAATCGACTTTGAACAGAAGTATATATAGGCCTATAGGTCTATAATGATACAGTACCAATATATTTTTTTAACCCTAATGAGGTCCAGAACCGAAAAGTCCTGCCGTGTAAGAATAATATGAACTTGATTCACACACGGAACACTAACTCATAAGTACGAGTTGTTCCGAAGTGCTTTAAAAGAGCAAATTGAGTTCCATGAAATTCCATTAAGCTCCCGGAAATCTGTTCACTGAACACACTCCCATCCGACTCTTCACATCCCTAGGCTAAAGTCAGATGAACTTGTTTCTGCGAGAAAGGCTTCCAGAGCGGGACAAACTTCAACCTTGTCAAACATGGCTCCTAAACACAGGAAGCTGATCAGCTACAGGGAAACACATCCTCCTGCGTATTCCCAATGGCCAATCACAGCTCACCAAACAGGTGCTGAATGCCAAACTACCCTCTCAGTGGCCTGTCCTCCGAGACGCTTCTTTCCCCTCTCTCTATCTCTCGTTCTTTACAGTCGTAGATCATTTGCATGCATTAACATAGCGCTGAGCAAAATGGCCATCTTTAGTTCACCCATAATCCCTCCTTCATTTTCTACACCACTACTAATACTGTATGTGTCTATTCGCCCCACCTGTTCTTTCCATCCTTTTAGTCATTCCTTTTTTTTTTCCTCATCATGTCTTACAAGTGTGTTTCCTTTTCTAATGAGTCCAGATAACCGCAGGGTGTCCTATTTGCCATTTTATCGTTCAAAGGGGTGCTAACAAGGGCCCTCGATGTGCCCCTTTAAGGTGTAAACATACTGACAGCGTTTATATCGTTAAAGGTCACCAAATCTCATCCTATTCATACTCAACTAGTCTCAATCTGTAAACTAACAATAATATGCATATTGCACACAAAATTGAAAAGCACTTTGTCACTCTAGTATGATTTAATTTGATTTCATATAACTTTCTAAAAGAAGGGCACTACAAAATGTTTTTAATCAGTTTATCTGAAAAGTCATGTTTACAAGCTACTGAGTTGATACAGTGAGCGCTTTTGAATACATTTTAAAATTAATGCATAAAATGTGCAAATATTTGCGTTTATTTTGCACTCTCATCAACTTAAATGTTATTTTTGGCAAATAAAATTAGCATTATTATTTTTATCAACTAAAATTATTTTGGCAACTAAAATGAAAGAATAGTACATGGCAAAATATTGACTAAATAGGATATTTGTAATGTAAATGTGAACACATTTAAAAAAAAAAGAATTAAATTGTGATATGTTTGAAAATTTGTTTTGGTTTTTGTTTTCGTTATTGACTAAAACATGTTTTGTTAGCTAAAATTTGTTATCATTTTCATTAACTAAAATTAATATTATTTTCATCAACTAAATTTAACATTACTAAAAAACATTTTTAACTGAAATTAAAGAACATGACATGGCAAAATATTGACTAAATGTAAAGGATATTTTAGTCAAAAGACAAACAAATCATGTCAATTTGGGAATGCATTTTAAAATTAATACATACTATGTTTGAATATTTGGTTTTATTTTGCACACTTATTAACTAAAATTGTATTTTTGTCATCTAAAATTAACATGAATTTTGTCAACTAAAATTACCAAATTTAAAAACCAACAAAATAAATGGTGACTGATCACTTCTATATAGTATGAATGTGTGAAATGTGAATGTAATCTGGTCGTACGTTCATCATGTTTGCCGAGACCTCATGGGACAGTAAAATAAATATCATGCAGTTTACAGCGCCGCCCTTTTGGTCTGGAGAGTGAAAGGGTATCAGAGTGCTGGACACTCAATGAGAAAGAAGCCTGACCTCTGACACTTTCAGTACCACAACTAACCAGCCTAAAGTTACAGCTCAGAGTTTCAGTTCTAATCTCCCAGCAGTGCAAAAAGACGTTGCTGGGGACTAAGTGTTACTTTCAGCACAGAAGTACAATTGACCTTAGAAAGTTAGACTTGTAGGGGTCTCAGCTAACTCTAACCAGTCTGGTCTGTATGTCTGTGTCTCTGAGGTAGATATTATGTCCAGCTGTTCTGTAGGTCATTACTGGAACCACAATGGACCTGTGAGAGGGGTTCAGGTCAGCTGGCCATCAATAGGACTTGTTGAGAACTTGCCGTCATTTCAGGTTGCATGATGAGCCAACAAACAGATGCAAAAAAAGATCCAGTATAAATGATATTCTTGCACACATAGGATACATTCTTGTTTCCAACAACAGTGAGACAAAGCAAAAAGAAATTCTCACATGATGAAATGGCCAAAGTTCTATGTTCAATATAAGCTAAAAGTCACTTTACAGTAATGTTCAATCGTGAACATTTGCTATGAACTAAAAATAAACAATACTTTTGCAGCACTCAGTAATCAAGGTTAATATTAGGCCTAATTTATAAATATGATCACTGTTAATTCATGTTTGTTCAGTCCAATAACTATCTCTATTTACACTTTGAACTACTTCAAATTATAAATAATTATACTTCATTTAGACTCTTAATTCAAATGTAAAATATAAATACAGTATATTTTTAATCCTAATGTATCAAAGTATGTAAAGCATTACAACGTAGTTGACTATTGAATTGTTCTCAAACAAAGGTGCTATAAAATAAAATAAAATTAAATTAAATAACCTTCATACCTGCTTTATAATTTTCTATCTTTTTTTTTTTTCCGCCTCAGGGCCAACAAAATTGCAGCCAGGTAAAGTAAAAAAAAAAGGCATATTTTGACCCCTGCCTGACATCTTCGTCTGTTAAAATATATCCCTCACTTGTTTCCTTCCTCTTTTGTTCTTCTTTGGCACATTCAAATTAATGTGGAAACACAATGGATAGTAAATGACATATTCTCGTTCATTAAACAGAATGTGAGAAAAGCATGTAATGGGATTGAACAGATTTCTTCATCAAATTGCTAATAATTCTTATTTAGCTGTATATTAAACGAATGCGGAGACAACAGTAACTTCTGGATATGTGCTTTCTCTCTGCGGATATGGCACACTGTAATGTTGATTACAGCCATTAAAATAAAGAATATTACATTCTGAACATTTACTAAAATCACATCCTCAGAAGATGGAACGGAGCCGGCGTCTCAGAGCGCACCCAAATCACACTCACATTTACGAGAGCCTCCGAGCACACATGTGTGCAGTGAGTAATGTTTTCAATCTCACATTTTCCCCACATCCCAGTTTAATTACATGAAATATGTTCAATCATCATTCTCTGGAGAACCAGCGGAAGCTTGTGTTTATGACTGGACGGCGTGAACGGAACGGGGAGTTCGGTCTCCTGTATTCTTGATAGCACAAAGCCAACCTCAAAGCTAGCTTTACTGGAACATTAGAGCTCATGAAATGTTCCGTGGCATTCTGGAATCCCCTCGACATGCTAATGAACGTTCAACTGCCATTAGCGCTCCGAAGTGATTTGTATTCGTTCCACCTGTACAATCAAATCTGACATTATGATGCATGCGTTAAAGGAACGGACCGATAGCAACCATTCATTTTTTTTCCATCTCCCATCATGCTAATTTTTGTTCCTTTGAGATCGAGGCAACACTTCTGAAATGTTAAATAATGCATACAACATCTAGCTGCATGAAAGTATACATTAAAACTGGCATGTCAATCAATTAAAAATGTAGTTGAATTAAGTGATGTCAAACGATTAATCACGATTAATAGCATCCAAAATAAAAGTTTTTGTTTACATAATATATGTGTGTGTACTGTGTATATTTATTATGTATATATAAATACACACACATGCATGTATATATTTAAGAATATATGTTAAAAATATATTTATATATGATATAATTTATATGAATATAAATATACACAGTACACACACATTATGTAAACAAAAACTTTTATTTTGGATGTGATTAATCGCGATTAATCGTGCTATATATACACACATATACATATACATATACACACATATATATATATATATATATATATATATATATATGTAATTTATATATAATTATATAGATAGATAGATAGATAGATAGATAGATGATAGACACCCAGAGAGAGAGAAACAAAAGGAAAGAATGATCAAGAGAAGAAGGAAGTGAGGGAATGTGAGATAGAGAAGCTTTAATTGGCCTCTCATTGAAGCGTGTGCAGGGAGACATGAGGTCGCTGCCTGCTGCGCTCTCATTGGTTCGTGCCTCAATGGGTAAGCCGAGAGAATCCGATATTTCATTAACAGTTTATCTTTTAATGAGAGCTCTGAGGGACCAATCAACATGCAGTGTTTCAACACACAGCGTTCCCCATGGAAACACATATGCTCCACTCACAGGCCTCAACAGATGTACACGTACATACAATTACATACACTACACAAGGCCATCTCTGAGGCGGAATCTACCCTGAAGGCAAGTAAACTTGAAGTAGTCAGAGTCTGAGATGCCCAAAGCCACGTCAGAACAAGAGGTATTATGTTGCACTAAACCATATACAAATCATATGCATCTGATTCACTCACCAGTTTGTACTGCTCTCTAAAGCAGGCTAGGGTAAAAGCAAATGCTGCTCTTTTGAGATGTGAACAGTAGCTATAGAAGGTCTTTTAGAAAATGTGTGTGTGTGTGTGTAGTATATAGGCCTATATATATATATATATATATATATATATATTAGGGCTGCA